>NW_023994178.1:0-242500 GCF_015586225.1 Lucilia sericata | reverse complement strand
AAGTTTATATACCAAGCAGTGAAAGAATTATGTAAAAATCATGACTGAGTCCAAAGTTATAGGCATTTAAATTTAAAAAATTAAAAAAAGGCGATTTTTTGTCATTTTTTTGGGAAAAAAGTATCTTTTTCTTTTTAAGTTATCTAAAAAGTTTCTAAGAAGATGTATACAGAATTTATACTTTTTGGAAAGCTGACTTTACATAAAATACGATAAATGAAACAAAACCTAAAAATTTTTGATACCGAGGGGACCAGGTCCATCCAAAAAAACCCTATTTTTTATGGAAAATTAAATTTTGAGCAAAAATTCTCAAATCGCATAGTCGATATCAAATTATAGTGACCTGTTTTATATGACCCAATAAGTTCTTAATCATTTTGTAACGGGTTTCGATAACCCCGCCCCTGGTATGGATATAATAGGCAAAAAACCAAAAAATCCCATTTTTGGGATTTTTTAAAACTTTTTTGGGAATTCCGGGATTTCTAATAAGAAAATTCGAAATTTTTATTTAATTTTGGATTTTGAGTAAAAAAATCTACCTAACTGTAAAATTTCATCAAAAAATATTCATAAATAAAATTTTTATTGCAATTTGAAAAATTTGTATCTTCGCAAAAACTGAATAAAAAACATTTTTTAATTTTTTTTAAAAAAAGTATTCCGCGAATTTTTTAATTTTCAAAAATTATATACAGTTTTGAAAAATAGACAAAATTACCTTTCCATTGATATATAACATGCCTACCTAATGTTTTTTAAGTGACAAATTAATTAGGGAAAACTCAACATCTTTTAGAAAATTTACCTAGCACTATTATTTTCATCCATATATGTAACAAATTTAAGAGTTAACCTTATGGATGAAAATAATAGTGCTAGGCAAATTTTCTAAAAGATGTTGAGTTTTCCCTAATTAATTTGTCACTTAAAAAACATTAGGTAGGCATGTTATATATCAATGGAAAGGTAATTTTGTCTATTTTTCAAAACTGTATATAATTTTTGAAAATTAAAAAATTCGCGGAATACTTTTTTTAAAAAAAATTAAAAAATGTTTTTTATTCAGTTTTTGCGAAGATACAAATTTTTCTAATTGCAATAAAAATTTTATTTATGAATATTTTTTGATGAAATTTTACAGTTAGGTAGATTTTTTTACTTAAAATCCAAAATTAAATCAAAATTTCGAATTTTCTTATTAGAAATCCCGGAATTCCCAAAAAAGTTTTCAAAAATCCCAAAAATGGGATTTTTTAGTTTTTTGCCTATTATATCCATACCAGGGGCGGGGTTATCGAAACCCGTTACAAAATGATTAAGAACATATTGGGTCATATAAAACAGGTCACTATAATTTGATATCGACTATGCGATTTGAGAATTTTTGCTCAAAATTTAATTTTCCATAAAAAATAGGGTTTTTTTGGATGGACCTGGTCCCCTCGGTATCAAAAATTTTTAGGTTTTGTTTCATTTATCGTACTTTATGTAAAGTCAGCTTTCCAAAAAGTATAAATTCTATATACATCTTCTTAGAAACTTTTTAGATAACTTAAAAAGAAAAAGATACTTTTTTCCCAAAAAAATGACAAAAAATCGCCTTTTTTTAATTTTTTAAATTAAAATGCCTATAACTTTGGACTCAGTCATGATTTTTACATAATTCTTTCACTGCTTGATATATAAACTTGTTGTTAAGCGAATAAAACAAAATGGCGAAAATCGGGAATATTTGGACCTGCTATTATCAAAAAAAACTAAAGTAAGGACGGTAAAAATTTTAAAATTTTAATTTTCAAATGCGAATATCTCCTAAACTATAAGAGATAATTTACTGCTATGACAACATTTTTTATAGTGCTCGATGAGGAGATTCTATATACGAAATTTTTTTTAAATCGGAACTCAAATGAAGAAATAGGATCGTTTTAAAAATTTAACATAGCCGAGGTGTCCTAATTTGATGACCCCCCGCCGGGCCCCTGGTTGGCCTATAAGGTCCAAATTCAAAACCTAAACTCGACAACACCTCCTCTTTGTGCACACCAAATTTCATTAAAATCGGATTAACCGTTTAGAAGTTACCGAATTATTTCCCTCTTTTTTTTTTTCCTATACCACTGTGTGTTGTTTCTAGATAAAGTGCGTGTACTTTAGGAAAAATTTTATTTGTATTTTGTTTTTGTTACAATAACGAAATACAAGTAAAATACAAAACAAATTAACAACATTTATTTGAATGTGTTTAAGGAAGGTTTGCCAAACCGAAATCGGCAAAAAGCTTGACATTCAGAAGAAAAAAAAAAATTTTAATTTATTTCATTTTCCTGACTATATCATTATTATAGCAATAACAAAACATAATAAACAACAACCACGCTAAACGAAATAAACACACAAATGGCAGGCAAACCAACAGACATCCAAACATACGAAACTAAATACACAAAAAAACAAAATGCACAAAAACAACGCAATGAAACTAACAGACATCCAAACATAGGAAACTGAATACACCAAGAAACAAAAACAATATACACAGCCATCCAAACATACGAAACTGAATACGCCAAAAAACAAAAACAACATACACAAGGCAATGAAACACATTCCGAAACGAAGTAATCAAAAACACAAAAACAAAATACACAACGCAATGAATGAGCAGTTTGTTGTTACTTATTTTTTATGAAATTTTCAGAGGTTGTCTCGGATTTTTGCTTATATCTCCGTTGTTTATTTACGGATTTTAAATAGGAAACTTCTCGAAAGCATGTCTGATAGAATTATTGAAGATTTGGATCCCGAAGATATCTGGGGTCTTCAGAAAACTGATTTCAACAGACAGACAGACAGACAGACAGACGGACATGGCTTAATCGACTCCGCTATCTATAAGGATTCAGAATATATATACTTTATGGGGTCGGAAAATTATATTTTGGAAATTACAAACGGAATGACAAACTTATATATACCCTTCTCACGAAGGGGAAGGGTATAAAAATGATATTATAATTTTTTTTAAACAAATTTATTACATTTTTAAATATGCTACAGTGTACATTTGGGTCTCATTTAAGTAAAGTTGGCATAAAGTAAATATTTAGAAATGAGTTTTTTGATAAAAATTGAATATGCCTAAAGCTAAGACTTTTTTCTGTACGTTTGTATGTTTTTGTAAATATTTTTCCAGAAAATGTTTTTATTAATTAATGCCATAACTTTTTTGTGCGAATCTACCATTTAATATAAAATTTCAAAAATTTTTTCGATAGCAAATATATTATTAATATGTATGAAAAGGTGTTATTTTAAACCATCTTTACAGACAAAGATTTAATTATTAACGACTTTTTAAAATTCCATTTTTTTATAGATATTTATGTTACTTTTTCAAAAATTTTAAAAGTGAAAAAGTGCAATTTGGCCACTATATTCCAAAGATACTCTGAAACCTTTTCAAGTTTATAAAATGTATCAAATTTGCATATCATTACAATTTTGGCACATAGTACATTTCTTAGTATATTATATTTTCCTTATTAATGCAAATAACTTTCACAATTTTCAAGGTACGACAATTTTGTATACCTTGAGAAACGCACATTCTTTTGACATATCACTTATTCAAAAATATTAAGTTCTAAAATTGATCAAATTTGGACATCATTACAATTTTGGTACAGAGTGAATTTCTTAGTACATTGTATTTTCTCCATTCCTGCAAATAACTTTGACAGTTTTCAAGCTACAACTATTTTGTACATCTCATTTTAATCCATAAGATACCCACGTTCTTTTGATGTATCAAAAGTTTTAGGTAGGTATGTTGATAGGAGGATGTACACTACATCAAATCCGAAGAAATACACTTCGGGCCTGTTGTGAGCATCTTTCAATTTTGCATAGATGTGGTCGTAATCCTGTGTGTCCACTCAGAATACGTACCATCATTCTAACTTCAAACTTGCTCATTTTGAGGAGATTTTTCGTCTTGCTCTCATCATGGTCACCCCATAGGATCTTCGTGGTTCTACCCACTGTTTCATTATTTCAAGAGGCCTTATGGGATTCTCTCACCCATATTTTTAGTTCAGCTTTTGCGCTGTGGGCGCCATATTTATTCTAATCCAATTTACGCATTCCGTTATTGCTCGTACTTCTGCCTGGAAGCTTGTGTGATGATTTGGTAAACGGTGGTATATTTCTGTTTCCGGGTCTTCAATATAGAACCCCAGCCCCACTTTGTCCCCCAATTTAGAGCCATCCGTGTAACAACGGATTCCTACTTGTATTTGCTCTAATGTTCCACTAGACCAAGACATTCTATCTGGGATCAGCGCACGTTGGGTTGAAATGGGTCGAAAGTGACGCTTAATTGAATTTTTAAAATTAAGTTCTTGTATTAACATTTGGTATCGGATAAAACTAGTTAAAATTCTACATCACTATGTAAATCTTCAACCATCTATCTTGTCAGCTGACTCCGTAGTGAGCTGTCAAAGTTAAAAATTTTTGCTATTTTTTAAAAAGTGAAAAAAGTAAAATTTTGCATTAAACGAATATTTAAAATTCCAAAATGTGTTATTATTTAAAAAAAAGAAAAACTATCTGATGTAAAATTGCATTAAAAGTGGGGTTTTGATGGAAGTTCTGGACATAGTTCCTATAAACAGGCTTTTTAAGATTCAAGTTCAAGCGACTCTGCAGTTTTTATAACGTCCATTGTACCTCTCAAACTCAATAATATAACAATTTGGAAAAATTCTCGTCCTTCATCAACGAGATTTTGCCGACCTTTAAAAATTTAGTATATTAAGGAAACAACAAGTGTTTCAAAATTAGAAAAGAAAACGGTTGAGGATGAAAAAACAAATCTTATAGACTCATTAGTTTCGGTCGGAGAAAATTCTATAAAAGTTCACCATGAATTATCTTTAGTAATGATAGATGGAAAAGTGTGTAACGCGATTACAGACACGCGCTCTACACAGAAGTGCTATTTGTGTGGCGCTACGAGTAAGATGTTTAACTCAATTGACACAATGATTGTTAGGGAAGTAAACAGTGATACTTTGGAGTTTGGCCGTTCAATACTTCACGGGTGGATACGATTTTTTGAGTGTCTCCTGCACTAAAATAAATAAAATACCAATAAATAAGTGGCAAGCAAGGTCGGATGGGGATAAGAAAATAGTTGCGGAAACAAAATCACGAATTAAAAAAGAATTTCGGGTAAGAACTGCTTTAATTGTGGATCAGCCAAAGCCAGGTTCCGGAAATTTTAACGACGGAAATACAGCAAGACGTTTTCTTTAAAAATGCAGAAATATCAGCAGAAATAACGAAAGTTGATTTGGCCTTAATAAAAAAAATGCGCACAATATTAGTTGTTATTTCCTGTGGTCACGAAATCCACCTAGAGAATTTTCGCAATTTTGCTCATAACACTGCAAAAATATCCATGGTTTTGTATGACTCCTACAATACATAAATTTTTAATTCATGGTCCCGAAATCATAAAATATGTCCTTTTACCGATTGGAGAACTTTCAGAAGAAGCTCAGGAAGCCAGAAATAAGGATTTGCTCGCAAATGCAGCCGAGAAAAGTCGAATGAAGATTTTTTCTCAGTTCAGATCCATTCATATCTAGTATAAATAAACAAAATGAGCGGAAAGAAAAGCAACAATTATCAAATTCCGAACTACAGCTTTTGCTAATGCCTATTATTTCTCAAGAAATACATAATAGTGAGAGTAATGATAGTGAAGATTATGATGATGAAGGTGAGGATGAACATAATGATACAGATGAGGAAGATTATGATGCAGATTGTTAAAACAGTTAATGTATAATATATAATTTTTTTCTTAAATACAAACAAAATGCATAAAAAAATTCAAATATTGTTTTTTATTAACATTTTATACAAATTTTAGAATTCATGAAATTTTGTCGTAAGGACAAATAGGAGTTTAAATCAATTATGTAGAAAAATTTATATATGTATTTATTATATTTTATGTATCTTTTTAATAATATATTCCATATATTTTAATTTTAAATTTTATTTAATCATTTATAGCTTTCTACTTTAAATGTACAATAAAATTTGTAAATTAAGCCCATTGTCCACAAAATTGAAAAAACGTTCCCAAACAGACAAACATTTTTTTTTTTCTTTTTTTTTCTTTTTGTTTAATACGGTTTCTTTTTAAGTGTATGACAATTGTTGACAAACAAAAAAAAATTATAAAAATTCATTTCGTTACTTTTTTAAAAAAGTTGTAAAATTCTCGAACCCAATTTCAGACTTTAAATTACACTAATGTTCATATTTATGCAAAATATATATTTATTTTTTTATTTTTTAGAAAGAAAGCTTATATTGCTTTCGTTTGCTTCTCATTTTTTAAAAAAATCACTTTCCATTTTAAAATTACGGCGAATATTCTGAAACAAACAATAATTTTCCGAAAAATAAAAATGTTTATAAAATCGTAAAAAAAGATTTTCAGTGTATCTTTTTTCAGAATATGCCTTTTTATGTATATTTAACGATTTAAAAAAAAAAATTTAATTACGGCTCCCATGAATTAATCTCCACTTTCGGTGTCATCGAACCCACTGTGCAGCGTTTCATAGTTTCCGGTTTTAAGTAGGAAGCACGTAAGACTTATCGGTCGAAGCGAAGCTCTTGATTGCCCCTTTAACCATATCAGATGTAATTACAATTTCCGTGTTAGCCTCCCCTTCCTCCAATATCGGTTCATCTATGTTATTCGATATACCGGGTGGGAAATGAGAGTCCATTAGGAGTTTCATTGTCTCCTCCATATCCTCCAGCCTCCTGCCCGTATATCGACCATAGATTCCAGTTGGACATGAGTTTTGGATAGGAATTTTGTTATCTTCGACACTTTATTTACGCTGTCTACCTGTTCACAGAAAAGTTTCCAGGAATTACCAAGTTTCCGGATCTCCCCGGTTACCCAGGGTTTCTCCTGGGCAAATCTCCGCCCTCGCAGAGGCCAGTTGTCCTCGAACGATTCAACCAAGGCACTTGTGAGCATTTCTACTTTGGCGTCTATGTCCTCTTTATTTCGACATTGAAGAGTGTCCTGACATTAACGGTTCTTTAGTAAGGAACCGAACATTGTCCAATTAGTTTTAGACTTATTCCGAAACTTATTCCTTATCGGCTTTGGTGGCGGCCGTAGTATTTTGAATCTTATGTACCGATGGTCAGAAAAGGAGTGCTCGTCCGAAAGTCTCTAATCTTGAATTTCGTTTATAAGCTCTTCTGAACATATAGTTATATCTAATACTTCTTCTCTGATTCTATTGACGAAGGTAGCTTTATTACCTAAGTTCGATGTGTCTTTAGTATTAACGAAATCCATAAGGGCTTGTCCCCTGCAATTGGTGTTTGTTCTACCCCAAGCTACATGGTGGGAGTTGGCATCACATCTATTACAATTTTCTTATTTTTTGTTTGTGACTCTTCGACCAGTTTCATTAGCTCCGACTTTGGTGGTAGTGTCGGAGAATCGAAAGGCAGATAAACAGGTGCAAGGTATATGTTGCCACGACCTTGCTTCAGCACCGTTGCATCCGAGAAAACATAAGTTCTTGTGACATAAGATACATGTTCTCGGTCGAGATCCTGTATCAGCGTAGAAAAGTTGGAAATTTACGAGATTTAATCCAGAAACCTTGTTGCGAATCGTCCAAGGTTCCTGGATTAAAGCTATATATATATATTACCTGTGTTAATTTTAGCCATCAGAGCGTTGGTAGCCATCTAGCTCCGATGGAGGTTTATTTGGATAACCTCAATCATTGTCATCCATTTGAACTGTCTTCTAGCGAGTTAGTGATAACATCCTCTCTCGTTAGATTTGACTCCTCCGGGTAACCTGAAGTGGCTATTGATGCAGTGGGTACCATTGATGGCACTGCGGTGTCCTTATCAGGAATAGAAAGAGCAGTCTGCTCTGCTGTTCTGTCTTCTGGCGAGTGACTGATTTCCTCCTCGCTTTTAGGATTTGACTCCTCAAAATTTCCAGTACTTGCTAATGATGCTTTGGGTACCGTCTTAGGTTTTTTAGTGTCCTTATCGGGGCCGGTTTTGACATCCCTTTAAATCGGCGCTTCCCCAACTTTGGAAAGGGCAGCTCCACCTTCTTTTGTCGAGTTAGTGGTAGCTTCCTCGCTTTTAGGATTTGACTCCTTAACGTTATCAGTAGTTGCTACTGATGCTGTGGTCTTAGGTATTTTAATGTCCTTTTCGAGGCTTGTTGTAACAGCCCTTATAATCGGCACCTTCCGAATTTTGAATATGACAGCTTTATAGGCGAAGTAAGCCTTACCTTTATTCTTGGCAAAACTAGCCATAGATTTCCACAGCCAGCTCAGCATTTTGACCACCAAGAATTTCCAGTATTCGTTCATTAGCCAGTTTACTGCCCTATCCTTTTATGTAGACAGTGGACTTTAAGAGCAGCTCGCTCTTCTTTGTCAGTCCCAGCTTAGCGCCGTCCCAGGGAGGAGAGGTACTTTCCACCAAGTTCTTTAGGGTGCTAACACATTGGTGAGATGCCAACCTCATCAACATCGCGCCCATGCTGAAGGGCAAACAACCAATAGAGAGCGTGAGCTGCGACACGCTCTCTATTGGTTGTTTGCCCTTTGAAGCGATTGCATGGTCCACTATCTTATTGTTCACCAGATCTTCTACCTTACTCTGTTGGTCTATTGGAATTTTGCCTGTCGGATTACCGGCATCGTAAACTGCATAGCAGAGATCGCTCCGGTGTCATCTTCTGGCAATTTTGGCGTAAGATGGCGGCTCTTTTCCTTTTCTACTGTCTAGCCTCTCTTTCCTCGCTTTTCGGGGCTTCTTTTGATATACACGTACCTTCGAGGTTGATTTCGCCGAATTGATCGTCTTCGGAATATCTATCTTGGCGTTGTCACCCTGACTCTCAGGATTCTGACTTGAGGTTCCTTTGAGTGAAGTATGGCTTGGCTTTGACTGTGTATTAGAAGACGGGGAGCTCTTTTTCTTCTCAGTTGTCAACTCATCGGGAGACCTGATCCTCTTTGCCTCACATCTTGTGAGAGAGTCCGTTAGATTGACTAACAATGATTTCCAGAAGCATCTTTTTCAACTTTCTCCTCTGTGCTCCAGATAGTATTTTCTTAGTAACAGGTAGTTTAGCTATGCTATCACTCACCTGTTTAACCATTTGCTCTACTTCATCCTTTTTGGGATTTCCTATAATGGTGCTGTTATTATCATCTGTGGATTTAGAGTCGGAACCCTCACCTATATTTAAAGGCTGAGGTAGCTTAGAGCTCTCTCCGAGTACATCCTTCTCTTTCATCCTATGTTTTTCCCAATGGCATGCTGTACACTTGACGCATTGTCCGCCATGGAGGCCAAGGTACCCACATCCGTAGTAGTATTTTGCTCACGATTGCAGGATGACGACGACACGTGACTCGCGAGTGGATCAACACTTGCCGCCGGTACTGGGTTATTTAGGCCCTGCATCGTAACTTTCATCTTTTTATTTTCCATGTTGTTTTTTTCAGTTTTTTGGTCCGCGGGGAATATAATATTGGCAGGTGGTGGACAATCTGCCCTCCCTCAGCTTGAGTCAAACTAATCTCTACAAAAATGTTCAAAACTTGGTTTTATATAAATCTTAATAATTCTAGTGATTTTCGTAAAGATCGGGCATTATTTGACCCTAGCCCCCATACAAAGTCCCCTTCAGAAAATGACTTGAATGTCCACAATTCACTTATAAACAGTAGGATAACGATGAAATTTGGAAAAATAAGTTTTATATAAACTCAAATCGATATTAAATTTTATAAGGATCGGATCAATTTTTTCCTTAGTCCCTATATAACCGGACCTACCGATTTGGGCCTTTTAGCTCATAACTACGACAAATATACTACTATCTTTCAAAAAATTGGCACAACTAAGTTTTATATAGCCATAAATAACACTGTCAATTTTCGTCATAAACAGGCCTCATTTGACCATAGCCCTTATAGAAAGTCCCTTTCAGAAAATGAATTGAATGTCCAAAATTCACTTATAAATACTAGTACCATGATGAAATGTGGCACAAAAAGTTTTATAAAAATAAATAAATTACTTGAATGCTCCATACAACCGAACCTTCCGATTTGGGCCTTTTATCTCTTAACTACATACGTCTAATATACTATCTATCCAAAAATCGTCACCATGTGCTGATGTTTGTAATACGCAAAAATATTTGTTTTAATGTATACCAGTCGGTTCCGAATCACTTTCTGATTCAATGAGGCTATGTCCGTCCTTCAGACCGTGTAAACATTGTATGCTCGCTACAGCTCGCAGTTTTCAATATAATTTCTTAAAATTTGTTACATACTCTTCTCTGGATCCAATAACGAAGGCTGTTTAAAATTATTGAAATCGGTCTGTTATGGATTTTACCTTTAAGTTTTCTTTGTGTTGAGAATAAATGATTTAAAAACACATTTAAGAATTTTAAAACATATCTTCACTTCATATTAAACTGATATTGGTCATTAATATAATTAAACATATTTTGATGATTTTATGTTGGCAATTCCTTGCAGCAGTTAAGTTAAGAGCAATTCTATCCAGATAAGAGTACCACTTTCGTAAATCCTACACATATTTTATAATATATATATATATTTTAATAATGTCACAAAGACCATGGCCATAATGACACTTTTAAAAGTGGAAGTTATGTCCATCGACAATATAACTCTTTTAGGTTTGACAAAACGTCCATGAAATCTCCTAAGTTTAAAAAATAAATGTCCCAAAAAAATTAATTTCCCACCGATTATGCCGAATAATTCGACCAAATCTATAATCTTTTGACTTATGATTGCCCAAAAATTAGCAATAAAGCTATTCCAAACTTTTTTATTCATGGTGAGGAGGTTTGAGGTCCTTGATCCCAGCAAAAAAATACTGCTTGTCTGCTATTTTGTAAGGGAGACTAAATCCGAATTCACTTACTGGTGCGCATTAAAAGTACATGATTTTTGTTTGAGATGAGCCACTTAGAAGCAATAGGTTTTTAACCCAAAAAGCGTTTATTTAATAGCAACTAGTTGCACTTACATCATGTAGTTTATATTTTATTACAGTGAAGGAATAAAGTCTACTTACACCTTGTTATTTTTGTATATAGGAAAATGTGCAAATATTATTAGCAAAATTAATTAGTATTTGTGTAAAGCTTTAAAAGTTATGATAATTCATGCAAAAAAAATTTATAAAAAAAGTAAATACTTTTGGAGATTACTAATTCAATACAAAAAACAGGTGCAAAAAGTGGGGAACCCCATTATAGCTTTACAACTCTTACATTGTTTATAGTTTAAAGTGTAAACAAATATTCAAAGCTTATTTTTTCCGCATAAAATTTAAAAAAATGGAAAATCGTAAGGAGATACAGATTTCAGTTAGAAATCTTGTAATAAAACTGCGAAATAAGAATAAATCGTATGGAGAAATCGCAAACATTGTGAATTTAAGCCGTTCTACTGTACAAACAATTGTAAGGAATTACAACAAAAATGGTACAACCGAAAATAGCATAATGTTCCAATAAGATCGTGAATCCAAAAACTATAAGGAATGCTTTGCATGACAATGGATTTCGTAGCAGGATCGCACTTAAAAAAACACTAATTTCGGAGAAAAACCATAAACTTCGATTAGAATTTGCCCGTGCACACATCGATAAGGGTACTGATTTTTGGAATCGTGTTATGTTTACTGATGAAAGTAAATTTAACATTTTCGGAAGTGATGGCGGATCAAAAGTCTGGAGGAAACCCAATACAGCACTTGATCCTAAAAATATAACAAGTACTGTTAAACATGGTGGTGGTAATGTAATGGTTTGGGGAGCGATGGCTTCATCTGGAGTGGAGAATTTAGTTTTTATAGGGCAAAACATGGATCGTTATTTCTATAAGAATATTTTAGAACAAAATTTGAAGCCATCCGTGGATAAATTAGGACTCGGAACACAGTGGATATTCCAGCAGGACAACGATCCTAAACATATAGCGCATATAGTACGAGATTGGCTTCTATATTATGCACAAAGGCAACTTAATTCGCCCCCCCCCCCCCCAATCCCCGGATCTAAACCCCATTGAGCACGTGTGGGATATTTTAGAAAATTTATTTAAAAAAAGTTCGAAAATATCACATTAGTAGCCGCGAAACCCTTAAAACAGCACTAATTCAAGCTTGGTCGGAAATCACTCCCGATATAACGGAAAATTTAGTTACATCAATGCCAAGACGACTAGCAGCTGTTATTGAAGCCCAAGGTGGACCAACAAAATATTAAAAAAGTGTAAAATAATAGAGCATTTCCACGAAGTTTTAACTAAAATTTACCTTTTGAAGCTGTATGTACACTTTTTTCCCTGGAATTATTTATCTTTTTCTTTTTATTATTTTTGTTATATTTCTTAAATATATTTTGTCTGTCTAAATAAATGAATTTATCGAAATACTTAATGTTCCCACCAACTTTTTATTTATTGTCTTTACTACTACTCAATTACGCCATAATCATAGGGTGTATGTTGACTTTTTTCCCTCACTGTAGATCTGTGCTTTATGAATGCGCATCATTAATGCTCCTATATAAGACTTTATTGAATATATTCTATTTATACGTTACTAAAACCCTTTGTAATGCTTTTTTAATGTAATAAAACGCATGTTTTTATATTCTTTAATAATTTTGTTTTTTATTTTAATATAAAATATCAAAACCAAATTTTAAAAATATAAATAAATAAATAAAACACAAAACCTTAAATTAAGATACTATGTAACATCTCGCGTTTCCTCTGTGATTTCTTCCTCCATATAAATCAGCTCTATCTCATTTTTGTTAATTTCTATTCGACCCATATTGCTGAAAAATAAGAAAATATTTTGTAATTTTGTGTCCATATAAATATAGTAAGTGGGTAAATATGTATATCAAATAGCTGTGTTAAATTCGGCTATACGAAATATTGTATACCCATCACCCTAATATACATATTTTTAAAATTTATTACAAAATACAATACGTACCTTTTGTTTTACAGTTAGATATGTGTTGGTGTAAACTTTTTTAACTCTTCACAACACTTACAGTTTTACGTTAGCACTACTCGCTTTAAGATCAAATCAATAACTGATTGTATATACATTAGGGTGGGTCGAAAAAAAATGTTGAGTCAGTCACCCCCTACGATTAAAGATATGTTAATAACATTTCAAAAAATATAAAAAATATTTTTTTGCCACGCCTAGAAATACCGCCCTTTTTGTTTTTTATATATAACGTCGCCATTTTAAGTCCGATTGTAACATATAATATATCAATATTTATGGCTTGACTGTAGCTATATTTCACCCTCTGACAATTTTTTAATTCGACGTCATATTCTATGCTCGACTTCTGATATCTCGGATCCTTCCCCAAAATCTAAAATTGAGGCTGTACTGTAATAAAGTACATTTAATTATATGAGCTATTTGCTTCTAAAATGCTCACTTTTATGCATAAGCAGCTATTTTACAGGTATTTAAAACTACCTGTATAGTTCTAACTACAAACAATTAATTTGCTAGGGATATGGTCGAAAACTATTTTTTCAAATTAATTTACAATACAAAAATTTCATTCTGCCCCCTATCTTAACACAAGAAAGATAATTTTATTCAGCATTTAATTTTATTCATTAATAACAAAATCACGTAGGTGCATAAAAACTAAACATTTTATTTTATAAAAATCGATGAAAAATTAAGGAGTTTATAAAAATATTTCATGTTTTTACCATACAATTACTTGCATGTTTCTCGTTTTTTTTTTAACAATTTTCAAAAATGTTTATACTAATTTTTATAAAATGTAATAAATTTATTTAAAGATATATTAACTTTTCTTAAATAGTTATATATTTTTAAAGAAGTTCCTGAAATAAAAACTAATAAAAAACAAGTAGGAAAGTATAGTCGGGCATGGTCGACCATATAATATCCTACACTATGAGTATATTTTTAAAATTTGTATTTTTCATAAAAAAACTTTTATATTGAATTTTACCTTAATTCCAAAGTATTTAAGCAAGTTATTTGATAAAAATCAAAATTTTCTAAATGAGGCTTTATATAGGAGTATAGGTCAAATATGGGCCAATCCTTATTAAATTTGGGAAAAGGATATATTTTTAAATAACAGTTAGTTTTGTTTCATTGCGATACAAATGGTTACAAGTCAATTTTAGACTCTAAGACATTTTTTGAAGAGGGGTTTGTATGGGGGCTAGGGTCAAATAAGGGCCGATCATTACGAAAATCTGCAGTGTCATTTATGCTTATATAAAACTTATTTGTGTTAATTTTTAGAGAGATAATAGTATATTTGACATAATTATGGCATAAAAAGCCCAAATCGGGAGGTACGGTTGTATGGGGGCTTGGTGAAATAATGGACCGAATTTGGGCTTCGTTCCTGTGCCCAAAAACATGCTTGGTCCAAGTTTCATCAAATTATCTTGAAAATTGCGGCCTGTACCTTGCGCACAAGGTTTACGGACAGACATGCCTTAATCGACTCAAAAAATTATTCTGAATCGATCGGTATACTTTAAGGTGAGTGTAGGACCAATATTTTTGTACACCGCTATAGAGGTGTAGGGTATAAATATTAGTCGGGAATGATACCAGTTATGAGTATATCTAAAATGTGATTTCTTTTTTAATAAAGCATTTATATAGAAATTTGTCCACTACTTTTCAAGCAATTTATTGATGAAAAACTGATTTTCTGAAAGAGCCTATGGGAGCTAGGATCAATTATAGACCGATCCCAACAAAATTTAGTGGAGGGATTTATGTTCATATAGGAGTTAGATATGCAGAATTTTATGATAATGGTAGTGTTTAAGAGGGAAATAACGGTAAGCCACAATTAAAGGCTCCGATTTAATCCATCTTCAAACAACTTCGTCCTTTGGTAAAATGAAATATTTGAGCCTATTTTCATCAAATTATCTGGAAAATTGCGATTTGTAGTTTGACAACAAGTTTTACATGGACTGACAGTAGGACAGACATAGCTAAACCACTATATTGCTGTAGGATATATGTAGTTAACTTTCTTTTATTTTGAAAGGAAGTTGGATCTGAAATGGTTTATAACTGAAAAAATTAAAAGGATTTCTGTTTTACATAGTTCATTAAAAAAAATTTTCGACTGTTTTTTCTGGCAAATTAATTGTTTGTTGTGAGAACGGTTGATAAATACTTGAACATTTTTAAATATCTATAAAATAGGTGTTTTTGCATAAAAGTGAGCATTTTAAAAGCTAATAGTTCACATAATTCAATGTACTTCATTCCAGTATAGCCACAATTTTAGATTTTGGGGAAGGATCCGAGATATCAGAAGTCACGCATAGAGTATGACGTCGAATAAAAAAATTTTCTAAGAGTGAAATATAGCTACAGTCAAGCCATAAATATTGATATATGACATGTTACGATCGGACTTAAAATGGCGGCGTAATATATAAAAAACAAAAAGGGCGGTATTTCTAGGCGTGGCAAAAAAATATTTTTTATATTTTTGGAAATGTTATTAACATATTTTTAATTCTAGGGGGTGACTGACACAATGTTTTTTTTTGTCCATAGAGACCGACCCACTCTAATATACAAACATATGTATATTTTTATATATTTTTTTCTATAGCATCATAAAAACACCCTTATGTATATCTCTTCGTAAATGATCGCTAAAACAGGTTCTACTGCCTTACGTTAGTGCTTCGCGGAAGCAAAAAGATGTAAAACTTAATACAATCGGGTGTGTTTTCTTCTATTAATTCTGTACTTTAATTCAACTTAATAAGAAAAACCATTGTCTACCTTACTTTAATGAACGCGCGAAGCACTAATATAAGGCAGACACTCTTTTTATTTAGATTTATTTCTTCTTGGATTATACCAAGTCATGCCACCAAAAAAATATAAACAGTTACTTGTTTAGATTTGTCAATTTTATTTGATCGCACGTTAGCAACAATTTCTTTTTAAACTACAGAAAAGAAAAAGTAAGAAAGTATATAGGGCATAATTAAGATATGAGTATATTAAAAATGTGATATAGGAGGGTGTGATGAACTTCACATAAATTTTTATTTTCCTGAAATGACGTTTTTATAGAGATAAGGTCAAATGAGGCCCAATCTTGACACTGTTATGCTTATACAAAACCAATTCTGTTGAACTCAGTTCAACAATATTTATTTACCAACAATATTTAATTTAGAAAATCATTCTGATTAAAGAGTGATTAGTTTGAAAAGAACTAAGGAAAATAGTAATAAGAAAGAAATACAAAAATCAAACTTCACAACTCCACTAGAGTAATAAAAAGTATAATTTCTTATTATATGGCCATCTCCGTCATAAAGTACCATCACTATTAAACAAAGAAGAAATATAACGGAACTTTGTAGGCATACGCAGTAGTATAGAAATCTATTTGACATACTATTCTCACTTACAGTGTTTTGTTACCACACGTTCCCCTTGTATCAATCCAAGACAAAAGCAAATAATTATGAAACATTATTTAGTCGTGAACAGTGGTGGTGAAGGGTTACAAAATAAATTAAATGCAAGAGAAAAATAAATAACAACATTCTTAGTGAAATAAAGTAAAGTAAAAAGGCAAAAGAATATACTAGTGGTTTAATTTTATGCAAATAAAACATTTATTTCATCCACTTGGTAAATTTTGGGCATAGGAAAAGAGAAGAAGAATAAAACTGTCTCATCGCAACAACAACATAGTGTTTTTTGCAATAAACTTTTTTTTTTTTTTTGATAAATTTTTGTCAAAATAAAGATATTTCATCACAACAACAACATAGTATTTTTCATCACAACAACAACATAGTGAAGACAGAACATTTATAGAAAATTAATATTATCCACTTGATAAATTTTGTGTGGAGATTTATAATTTGCTGCGAATTGCAAAGCTATTTTAAGACAACAACAACATCAGCGTACACCAGTTAAGGAAAAAGAAAACGATGAGTCTTGAAATATTTGTTGTAAGAAAAAAAGGGAACAACAGTGGTGGTCAAAATTAATTTAAATTTGCAAAATAAAATTACTTTTTGTTTATGTCTACTAGTGGTAGACAATATTGTATGGCAATAAAGTGTCACATACACATATAATAGAATTAATTTAAATACATTTGAACATATTTACGAGAATATGGCAGCTAGAAGAAGATGTAAATTTGACATACATCAAGTAGAAGCATTTTGCAATAGTTTTGAATCGATACCATCTGAAGAACTAAATATTTCATATTTAGAGGTATCACACAATGAGCTAGACAGAAGATGGTTTAAATTAATAGAAAGTTATGAAAATTATGTACTAGATGACGAAAAAGAACCAGAATTAGATAGTAAAGATGATGTGTCTGTGCGTTATTATCGTTATGATATTATATCAACAGATGAAGCAGATGTTTGGAATACAATCGGTTCAAAATGAAAATGCAAAATCCATTCGTCATGTGCAAAGTGTAATTAGTGAGAGTTTAGCAATTTTCGAGGCACTCAAACTTACAGAGAATTGGGATGCAATTTTAATATATTTGTGTATCTCAAAGTTTCCTGAGGAAACTATGCGATCTTGGGAAAATTCCTTAACCGATCATAAGAATTGGCCCACATGGCAAGACATGTCGGATTATCTTTCCAAAAGAATAGAAATGTTAGAAACTATAAGCCAACCACAAGTGGCTCCCAGCGTACTAATTCCTCTTTTAATAATCAATCATCACCAAATGCTGCTACAGTTAGCCCACAGGAAGATAATATTTTAAATCACTTTTCACGTAATGAAGGCCTTGGTTACCATAGAACAATTTGGAGAAGATTTCATGGTTCGAGCTTTGTTAGACACAGGTTCCGAGAAGTCATTTATTTCCACACGAATTCAACAGAATCTTTCCATACCATTAGAAAGCCATAATTCTCAAATATCAGGACTTGGTGGAGCGGTAGTAGGAAAATTAAAGGGAAAATGTTCTATTATTCTTAAATCTAAAGTTTCTGATTTTAAACTCAGAATACAAGCAGTTGTGGTACCAAAGCTATCAAATTTGTTGCCCTCCAGGCCTATTAAAATAAAAAAATCTAAGAGAAATAAAAGGTCTTAATCTTGCAGACCCATATTTTTACAAGCCAGCTAGCATCGATATGATAATTGGAAGCGACTAAAAATCCTGTGAAAGCCTTTCAACTAAAGACCGTGACTTTTGGAGTTAATTGCGCCCACTTTTTGGCCATACGGACTTTACGGAAGTTAAATCAAGACTGTAAGAAGTTATTAATCTTGCAGACCCATATTTTTACAAGCCAGCTAGCATCGATATGATAATTGGAAGCGACTAAAAATCCTGTGAAAGCCTTTCAACTAAAGACCGTGACTTTTGGAGTTAATTGCGCCCACTTTTTGGCCATACGGACTTTACGGAAGTTAAATCAAGACTGTAAGAAGTTATATCCAATAGCATCCACAATTCTGAAAGATGAGATTTACGTCGACGACATCCTCTATCATCCTCTTTAAAAGAAGCTAAATTGAAACAAGAACAACTAATAAAAGCTTTAAATTCCGCAACATTTCATATGAAGAAAATCACCGCAAATGAAAGATTTCTACTTCAAGATTTGCCCCGGGAGGATCTTCTGGATGAAGATTTTTTGAGGTTTGATGATTCGAGTACAATTAAGACTTTGGGAATCCGCTGGAATGCCAAGGATGACTATTTCTACTATATTCTAGATCCAATCGAAATTTCACCCTACACCACAAAAAGAAAAATTCTATCAGTAATTGCTAGACTCTTTGACGCAGGATGGGTAGGGCCAATTGTGGTGAGTGCCAAAATTCTAATGCAAGAATTATGGAAAGCAAAATGCGAATGGGACGATGTGGTTTCAGAAATTCTTACCAAATGGAATTTGTTTGCAGAAAATTTGCCATATATATCCGAGGTAAAAATTCCTAGATGGATAGAGTTTGCTCCTAGCTACCGTATACAAATACATGGGTTTTGTGATGCCTCAGAAAAGGCTTATTGTGGTATGATTTTATAAGAACTAAAGACCAAGAGGCCAAAATCAGTAGTAATCTGTTAGTAGCAAAGACAAAGGTTGCACCTCTAAAGAGAACTACCGTACCAAAATTAGAATTATGTGGCGCTCTTTTGCTCACTAATTTATTCAAAGACGCAAATTTTCCATATGAATTATTCATGTGGACCGATTCCTCAATCGTCCTTGGTTGGTTACAAAAGGATCCAAACTCTCTAAAAACATTTGTTGGAAATCGAGTTTCACAGATTCTCAGCGTTGTTAGCACAAATAAATGGAAACATGTGAAAACTGAAGAAAATCCAGCAGATTTAGGTAGCCGTGGTTGCTACCCACAAGAACTTGTACAGAACTAACTCTGGTGGAAGGGGCCCACTTGGCTCCAACAACCCATGCATGTGTGGCCAACACCTCGCACCTTTGATCCCACCGATTTGGAAACCAAGAAGCAGGAAGTTAGTTTTAATACAATTTCGAACTTTAATTTAAAAGCTAACAACGAAGATACTACGGTAAAGTACCCTTATTTATCTGAAAATAAACTACTGGATCTCCTAGAAAGATTCTCATCCATGGATTGTGCTTTCGAGTCATTAGCTATTGTTTTAGATTTATACATCGTATTATGAAAGAACCAACTTCCACTGGAAATTTTATAACTGCTGATGAGTTAATATTTACGAAAAACAGGATCATATCTATAAGTCAACAAATTTATTTTTCAAAAGATTATGCATGTTTAAATGAAAAGAAACCACTGTCTCAACGAAGCAGACTTTTAACCTTAACCTCATTCATTGATGAAAACCATCATATGCGAGTTGGTGGACGATTTAGAAATTCTGGACTTAGCTATGATGAACAGCACCCAATAATAATACCTGAAAGGTCCCACCTGGCCAAACTACTCGTTGACTTTTCTCATCGTATACTACTCCATGCAGAACATCATATTATGGTGCGAGCAATTAGACAAGGATTTTATATTCCCAGATTAAAAAAACTTGTGCGGAAGTGTATTCGCAATTGTAAAGCCTGTACCATTTATAAACTAAGGTTCCAGCACCAAGTAATGGCCGACTTTCCTCCTGAAAGAGTAAACTTGTCTTTGCCATTTACGTATACTGGCGTCGACTTCGCTGGCCCTTTTAATATTAAATCATCAAACTTGAGAAATGCCAAAATTCTAAAGGGCTATGCAGCAGTCTTTGTTTGTTTCTCCACACGAGCAGTTCATCTGGAGACTTGTTCTGATCTCTCCACCGATGCCTTCCTTGCTTGCTTCGATAGATTTACCGGTCGCAGAGGACTTTCTACGACGTTATTCTCCGATAATGGAAGAAACTTCCTCGGAGCAAGTTATGCGCTACTAAAGAACCACAACAGTTTCCTTAAAGCAACAGAACGTGCTTTAGTTGAAAAATACAGCTTATTTGGATTTACATGGTCTTTCATACCGCCTTATGCACCTCACATGGGTGGCCTATGGGAGGCAGCAGTAAAAAGCATGAAATTACACTTGAAGAAGATTACTAACACTCTGTCTTTTACATTTGAGGAATTTACAACTCTGCTTGTAAGAATCGAAGCAGTATTAAATTCAAGACCACTCACATCAATAACTGAAAATCCGGACAAAATGCTTCCTCTGACCCCTGGTCATTTGCTACGAGGTGCTCCTATCACCGCTCCACCTGAAGCTCCATATGATCCTCCCCTCAAAGATTTATGTTATTTAAAACGCTGGGAAAGAATGAAGGCTTTACAGCATATTTTTGCCAAGCGATGGAAAAATGAATATGTCGAGTTGCAACGTCGCTATAAATGGAAAAAAGAAGGAGAAAATCTAAAGCTAAATGATATTGTTCTGGTAAAAGATGACTTGTTGCCACCCACTGAATGGCGCCTTGGTCGCGTCACAAACGTAGTTTCTGGAAGTGATGGTAAGGTTTGGGTAGCAGATGTTCTTACCCAAAACGGAACCATTCGAAGGTCAATAGTAAAATTGTGCCTACTTCCCACCACAGATAATTCACCAAATTTGAAATTGGATATTCTAACTGCAAACCCACAAAATAAATTAATCAACTAAAGAATAGTTAATCGCACAATATATTTTTTAACACAGTATATATTACTTTCTATTTCTTTTTATTAATATTTAGATGGAGGAAAGACGCCCCCGATGCCATGTATGCCGTGGTAACCATCCCTTAAAATATTGTAAAAGCTTCAAAACTTGGGATGTCGAGCTTCGCCGTCAATCAATTAAAAATAAGGGATACTGTTTAAATTGTTTGGATCCCTTCCACAATCGCCAATGGTGCACCTCTAGAGACCGATGCTCAGTCCCGATTGGCGATAATGAATTGTGCAACGCTCGCCATCACACCTTCCTTCACCGCACCACACGGGACCCCTTGTCCTCCAGTTTTGAAGACTACGACAATAACCCACCTGAGCTCTTTCCAGAAGAGGGAAATATTGAAGAGCTTCCAATGGATGAAGCTTTAGTAAATGTAGAAGACATAAATATTAACGCCGCTTTGCCTTCTCTTCAAACGGCTATTGAAAATGTTGAAAACATTATACCACCACTTGAGGCACAACCACCAATTGATGTTCCACCGTTTGATAAGGGAAGTACTCCCGGTCAATTTATACCACCTCTAGTGAGAGTAAATTTAAATTATGGTAGCCAAAAAATGTACACCAACTTTTTGCTCGACATTAATGTACCACAAGTTGCCTATATGCTTCCAGAATTTAAGGCAACAACAAATTCTTTAGGCGAATCATATGGCCAATTTATTATGGAGCCTGCCTCTCCCCATGATAGCTGTGATGCAATAAAAATGTCTTCACGCCTTAAGCAGATAGGCTTTGCCTTGCCGAAGCCAATTTAAATGCAAAGTGTAATACACCATTTTAATGGATACCAGCCACTAGCCCACCCATACAATTGAAGAAATTGATGGCGTATTAGGAAGTGATGTTGCTTCTCAAATCTTAAAGCCCCCTATGGCACAAAATAGAACTGGTTTTGCCACAGCACAAAAATCATCTTTTGGCTGGATAATCTCCGGGAATTGGAAGGGGTGTATCTGCCACACTTCAGCGGCCGGAATATGTTGAACTCAGTTCAACAATATTTATTTACCAACAATATTTAATTTAGAAAAGACACGAAGTCTTATTTATGTAAATTTCACCTCCTATATTTTATTTTTGTTTTTTTTTTTTTTTTTTTTAACGAAACATTTTTTTTTTTGTATATACACAAACCACTAACTGGCTTTAATTTTTAATTTTTCTTAAGTTAGTTATAAGTTGAATTTGGAACGAGCAAGAAGCTCTTAATAAATATTTTTATAGCTCAAAAAGAAATTAAAGGTTTTTTAAAATTTTCTTTGGGAAAAAAATAAGATTTTTATTGGCAAAGGAGTTACCGGCGCCAACAAATTCGAAAAGTCCGGTTATATGGGGATATGTGTAATAATGCGATGATTTGAGGATGATTTTGGTAATTATCTCGAAAATGGCGACCTGTGCCGTGAGCACAAGGTTAACATGGACACACAGATGAATATTATGATAAAATATCAAAAATTATCTAGATTCCAAAAATCGATTTTCTAAAACTTTTCTGCAACACCGACATAATAAATAATCAATAAAGTATGCATTCTAAGTAAACATACTAATAAGATACACCAGAACTTTAAAAATTACAAAACCACTGCCTTACTTTATTGCATTTTGGAAGATTTTTTTAATTAAGTAAGCAATTTTACCCAATTTTATCGTTTACATTTTCTGATAATTTTTTGCTGGGATTTACCTAATTTTTGTATTTTTTAATAAAAACTATAATCTATATGATTTAGAACAATTTAATGGATATCAATTGAAAGTGGTAAATACCAACATTCTTCCACATTAAGTATTTTTAACATGACATGATAAAAACTAAAATAATATCCTTAATGGTTTTTATACTTTCATATCCTATAAGGTTTTCCACCTTAATATTTTTTTTTAATTATATCGTAGAGAAAATGACACTCCGTTTCACATTGTCAAATTTCATATTTTTATTCATATTATTTTCGTAAAAACAAACCTTTGAAGTTTTCTGATGTGAAAAATTTATTAATTTATTATCTGGGATAATTTAAAAAAATTAATAAAAGTTAAACAAAGAGAGATATGAACACCAAATTTGAAAGATATATACTTCATTCTAATATCTTTTTAAAAAATTATTATAAAATTTCAAGGATAATAAAGGATAAACTTATAAGGATATTTTTATACCTTTTTATTCTTAAAAAATAAAACGAAATGATATAAATATTAAATTTGTCCTCTTTCGATTGATACCCATATTCTTATAATAGGGTGACTACAAATATTTTATAAAGATTTTTGAAAAATTGTATGTACCTCCAATTTTGAAGTTCTTTAAAAAGGACAAACGATCAGAAAATGAAAAACTGAGTACGCAGTTATACCACATAAATTATGTGCTTTCGTATGTATGTATATGGTTTAGTTCGTATGTGAAAAATGCTGTTGGACTTTGTAGTAGGTCAGACACATAAGTATTTTCAGTTCTATCGGTCAAGAACTGCCGGACTTAGAGGGGGTCAAAGTTGGACATTTTGGTCATACAGGTTTTTATTCAAATGAGTGTATCTTTTCACCTATTGGTCCTAGAAAAAATTGTCCAAAGAAGTTCAGATAGCTATTTCTTCATTCCTTCCAATTTTTTTAATTTTTTAAAAAATATTTTTTTCTTCAAAATGGCCCTTTTTTCTTTTTTGCTTAAAAGAAAGCTTATTAAATTTCCTTGAAGAGCTTTATAGTCCCATAATGGGATGCGAGTGGCATATCTATCATTATTTTATAACTCAAGAATATTTTCTTTTTTTTTTTTTCAATATTTGTCCAGCAAATGGGTTGTATTTCCACTTAAGTAGGTAGGTAGGTTGATAGGAGGATGTATACTACATCAAATCCGAAGAAATACACCTAATTTGCATATCATTACAATTTTGGTAAAAAATCTTAAGTTCATAAAATTTATAAAATTTGCATATTATTACAATTTTGGTACAGAGTACATTTCTTGGCACAATGTATTTTAAATATTCACGCAAATAACTTTGTCAGTTTTCAAGCTACGACAGTTTCGTATACCTCATTTTAATCCATAAGAAACGCACTTTCTTTTCATATATCACTTATTCAATAATCTTAAGTTCATAAAATTTATCAAATTTGCATATCATTACAATTTTGGCACAGAGTACATTTCTTGGCACAATGTATTTTCCCTATTCACGCAAATAACTTTGTCAGTTTACGACAGTTTCGTATACCTCATTTTAATCCATAAGAAACGCACTTTCTTTTGATATATCACCTATTCAAAAATCTTATGTTCATAAAATTTATAAAAGTTGCATATTATTACAATTTTGGTACAGAGTACATTTCTTGGCACAATGTATTTTAAATATTCACCCAAATAACTTTGTCAGTTTTCAACCTACGACAGTTTCGAATACTTCATTTTAATCCATAATTAACGCATATTCTTTTGATATATCACTTATTCAAAAATCTTAAGTTCATAGAATTTATCAAATTTGCATATCATTACAATTTTGGTACAGAGTGCATTTCTTGGCACATTTATAAGCAAGAATAAGTTTAAACACTCTACACGATTTTATTTTAATTAATTTCATAACAATTCATTTATTTTATTTCAATTATTTCCTTTTAAGTATTAATAATTCACATCGATTAAATACCGCACGTTATTTACTGTCTTCGCTCATCATCAACTCTCAACTGTCTTCTTTTTTTCTTCTACTCCTTCTTCTTTTCTGACATTTGACATCTTGACCAGTGATGTAGACTTTTGCGCTTTCAGTCGGCCATCCTGTCATCACAATCGACCTCGATTGATTGCTGGACTGTTCTCGCCGATGTTTTCTTTCTCATCATCACTTGACGACACGTGTTCGACTGGTGGTGAAAAATGGCTTGGTTTTATGGGATGCATAAATTGACGTACAGTGACTCTGTGTTCGTCTAGATCCGGGCAAATCCTCATAACGTTTTTTAGCTACTTCTCGCTGCAAATCGATCTTCTTAGCCGTTTCGGCACGCAATTCTTGCAAGGTGTGGTCATCTATTACATCGCTGCTGTGTAGGGCAAGGACAAGTTTATTTTGTAAAATATCCCTAGGCTGGAAACCGAATAAAAGTTCCTGAGGTGTTCTTCCTGTGGTCTTATTAACTATGTCGTAATTGGTCGTCCCAACGTTTGTCTTCTCTCGTAGATGGTCGAAGCATTCCTAAAATTGTACGATTTGTACGTTCCGCATTCCCGTTAGCTCGTGGTGTGCGAACGGCATTTAGTACATGTCGTATATCATTATTTTGACAATATCGCTCAAACTCATGCGACGTAATCGCCGTTCCACGGTCGGTGATGATTCGTGTTGGCACGCCAAAGTATTCGGTGATTTCGTTTAGGTTGCTAATAATGTGTTTGATCGCTGTACTTTTTGTTGCTTTTATTAGGGTAAATTTGCTAAATGCTTCCACGATGACCAAAATGTGTTCGTTGCGTTTAGATGATTTTGGGAATGGACCTAGGTGGTCCATATGTACCGTATGAAATGGAATGTGTGTTATTTTATCGTAGTGGTATTCTCCCTCGTGCCTTCCACCAGGAGATTTATTGAATGCACATTCCACACACGCTTTGATATGCGATTTTACAGAGATTCGCATTCTAGGGAACCAAAAATGTTTTTAAAGACCATTTAACTTTTTCTCTATTCCCAGATGCCCTGTGTTGTCCTTGTATTACGCGCCACCGTAAAGCTTTTGAAACCACCCATAGACAATTTTCTGTTGTGCGCTCCTTATCATGAGAAAAAAAAGGGATCTGAATGAATTATTTTTCAGTGTCTCATAAACTCAGCTTCCTGAACGTAATTCCTAAGAATCTTCCAATCAGTGTTAGTCAGGAAAGTTATTTCCGGAATAACATCACTTCCTAGATACTTGGATCTAACTTCGACGAATGCCTGGCAGTGGCAAAGAAAGTGCTCCAGAGTTTCACTGTCCTCTCCACATGCTCTACATTCGTCTGAATCCGCACGTCAAATTTTGCATAGATGTGCTCGTAATCCTGTGTGTCCACTCAGAATACGTACCATCATACTAACTTCAGTCTTGCTCATTTTGGGGAGATTTTTCTTCTTGCTCTCATCAGGGTCACCCCATAGGATCTTCGTGGTTCTACCCACGGTTTCATTATTCCAAGAGGCCTTATGGCATTCTCTCACCCATATTTTTAGTTCAGCTTTTGTTGCGTCGAATGGTTTTGCGTTTGTCAGCTATTACATTCGCCCTTTCATATGTATTCTAATCCAATTTACGCATTCCATTATTGCTCGTACTTGGTAAACGGTGGTATATTTCTGTTTCTGGGTCTTCAATATAGAACCCCATCCCCACTTTGTCCCCCAATTTAGAGCCATCCATGTAACAACGGATTTCTACTGGTATTTGCTCTAATGTTCCGCTTGACCAAGACATTCTATCCGGGATCAACGTTTCAAAGTTTCCGACGTATTCTGTGCCTTATATACGATCAGGCATGCCCGATGATTGTGTATAACCTTCCAATGTGTCCAGTATACATTGATTGATGGCCAGTTCGCCTAAAGTAAAGAGCCGTTCAGCTGTAAGCGCCACCTCATATCTTAAATATGTTTCAGTGGGTGGAATATCTAGCAACATTTCCAGAGCCTTGGTTGAAGTAGTACACAATGCACCACTTATACCCAAGCAGCATGTACGCTGAACTCCCTGTAGTAGTTTGATATTGCACTTTCTGTCTAAAGCAGTCCACCAGATTATTGAAGCATAAGCTATAATTGGTCTAATTGCACTTTTATAAAGCCAATTTGTCATGGTAGGACTAAGACCGCATTTCATGCCCAGCACCGATGTGCCTTGTTGATCCTATCCTCTAGGTGGTGTCTCCATTTTAATTTCCGATCGAGGATTACACCTAAGTACTTAACTTTGTCAGTCACTGGTATCTTCTTGCCCAGAAAGCAAGGTTCAGTATACGAAGAAATTTTTGTTTTTCTTGTGAAAAGACAGATTTCCGTTTTTGCCGGGTTAACATTGAGGCCTCTCGGTTGAGCCCAGATCAAGGAGTAAAGGTGACAAAATGCCACACTGTGGTATACCGCGAAATACCTTTTTCCTGATAGTTATATCGTACATCTTCGATGTCAATGCATACCGCCAGTGTATATAGTTTGCTATCCAACGATACGTTTATGTAGTGAACAACTTCGTTTAAAGCGGTTTGCACATAAGCATGCTGCTTAAATTTTAGGTCTTTGTCGGGTATACTGCTTTTAGCCATACTATCGACTATCCGTTCCAAGGTTTTAAGTGGGAAGGACGAAAGACTTATCGGTCGATAAAACCTACTACCACTTACTTTTCAATGACTACTACTTATCTCCATTACTTAGAAGTACTCTAGTAATGTCTTTCTTCTAATCTGATATAGAAGTACATTATTTTCGGCTTTGTTACTTTGTTTGCACATTTTAGTAAATTGCGTGTTAAGAATTGTGTTTTACAAAAAAGAAAAAAAATTAGTTTTGTATTTGACGCGCAATAAAATAGCTAAGCAGTGGTGCAGTGAGTAGAACATTTGACTAACAAACCGAAGTCCCTGGTTCGTATTCTAGCTGGCCCTTTTTATTATTAAAAAACAAAACAACTTACTTAACAACTGTTTTGTGAGAGAAATTGCAAGTACTTCTTTAACTCCCTATTTGTAAGCGTGCGTACTTGCCTCCAATGACATCACCGTGTTAAAATGACTTAAAATGCTAATGAAGAAGTAGTGAAAAGAGGTTTTATTATTTATTTTATTTATCATTACTTTTCAATGTAAGTTTTTCCTGGATGGCACTTAATTTTCCCCTACTTTTTCAAAATGGACGTTTTTGTTGTATTTTTTATTTTTTTGCTCAAAAGAAAGCTTAGACCATTGCCTTTAAGAGCTTTGTGATTACTTAGTGGAATTCGAGTGGGATATATACATACAGTAGTTTTCGCTTATAGTCCACAACTACAGTTGCACATTTTTTGTGGACTATAAGCGAAATAGGACTATAACCGAATTTCCTTTTAAGCCACTTTATGGACTATAACTGAATCTTGATATAATACACATTTTGGACTATATACAATGTATGTAGGGTAGAAGGGGGACCATACGCCACTTTTTTTTTGAGGCGGCCTCAAATTAAAACCTCAATACATATTCTTAATTTTTTTCTTGTTTCGGATACTTAGATATGTTGGCTTTAGTTTTATCCCTTTCAATCTTTCTTTAGTCATCCTCATGTGCATATTTTTTTAACTTTTCCGCGCTGACCAAAAACGGCGATACCGCCCCATCCATGGGGTAAATACGCCAAGGGGATGGGGCAGATTTGTCATTAGTAAAATAAGCCAAAAAAATTAAAAAATAAAACCTTATTTTGCTGTTTTATATTTTAATTCACTAAACGAAGTATAATAAACTAGATATTTATTGTTTATTTCACATAACTTAACAAAAATAATTAAAACAAATTATTACTGATTTTTTCTATATTTTGACCAAATTTTGTTCTACATCACAAGCATTAAATATTTTTGGCGAATGTGCCCCACGGACAGTTCTGGGGTTTAGTATCATTTTTTTCGGGCTTAAAATTATATTATCGAAAATATTATTATGTCTTATTGTTCACTATTATTGGCGATCTATCACTGACCAATATATTTTTTCTATCACACAGTGAAATATTGTCACAGCCCTTTGAAAAACAATTAATCACGTCTGCTTCCCATCCTATGTAAAGTTAATCTTTCAAACTTTCAGGGATGTTAGATAATCGATAAACGAAAACAAATTTTGATAACGCGATAAAACCGATTACTCGGTTTTCAAGTTATTCGCTTTGGCAGATGTGCCCCTATGGCGCATGATCCCCCTTCTACCCTACTTTCTTCAATAAAACCAATTTTTTAAACAAAATAAAAGCTTATTGTAACAAAAGACAAAAAAAAAATAAATTATGAGATCCATTTTAAGGCCCGTATTCAGAAAGAAGAATGTAAAACAACATTTAAATTTTATATGAAAAACTATAACAAAAATTGAGTAGTTTTCATACAAAATTTTAAAAATTGTATTCTTTTTTTTCTGAATTCGGGCATAAGTCCTTGGATGACTAATGCCCGTAATTTCAAGAAATAGATATCTACTGTGTAAAATATGTAGTAGGTATCTTTACCTCTTTGGTAAGTTGACATATATTTCAAATCAGTACCTATGTATTAAAATTACCAAATATTTTTACACCAAGGCGAATTTTTACACCAATTGCGAATTGTTGAACATTTTTAAAAGAATTCTGTAATCTTAGATTGTTTCATTTTTAAAGAATTTACAATAAATGATTCTATTTTTTCAAAAAATAAGTTTGCCAGTTTGTTTAAAAAAAGTATTAAAAACAGGGTGGACTATGTGAAATATTTTTTCTATTCAATATTAGTTATTAGAGTCCGACCGAACTCAAAATTTCGCTCGGTACCGAAACCGAACTTCGGCAAATTTTAAAGTTCGGCCGAACTCGTACTTAGTTCGGGTTTCAAAGTTCGGTTTTTGTTATTAAATATAAAAACAGAAATACATTTTTGGAATTTATTGATAAAAATGAAAAATAACGAATTCATAACATTTAAAAAAAATATATGTATGTACTTCTAAAAAGTAGTATTAAATAAAAAATAAATAATAAATTTGTACTTTTTAGTTAGAAAAGAAATGCTTTGTGCTTCTTTTTTTTGAGAAAAATATATAGATCGGGTTTTATAGAAAGAACTCTAAGTATATCGTCACCTAAAATGCAAACGGCCCTATCTAACATCTTTCAAATTTTACAGTAGAAGCAAAAAACTATTAAAATTGAAAAGTTTGTAGTTAATAAACAACTTTTTTATACCCTCCACCACCATCAGTGGTGATAGAGGGTATATATAACTTTGTCATTCTGTGTGTAACACTAAGAAATATTCATCTGAGACCCAACAAAGTATATATATTCTTGGAACTTATGAAATTCTGAGTCGATTTAGCAATGTCCGTATGTCCGTCCGTCTGTCTGTCTGTATAAAACATTCTCACGTTAACACGAATCAACAAAAATTACCGAAATTCATCCAAAATATTTAGTATTGTCCTAGGCAGTTTGGTATTGAAAATGAGCAAAATCGGTTCACATCGGGAAAAGTTATAAATCAAAATTTAAAACAACTCCAAAAAATAAGTAGTTTTTACACATTCTGATGAAATTTTCAAGAAAACTAAATAATATAATTTCATGAAAATCATACATTCGTTTCTACATGAGAGCTTGACTACTGCTAAAAATTGGAGGAATCGGTCCACAATTTCATATACCTCCCGTACAAAAGTACATATTCCCGGAAAATGAGTTTACTGTTAATAACTTCCATCAGAATGTTGATAGCTTCACAAAATTTTACAAGTTAAAATCTTATGTAAATAGAGAGAGAAAAAATTTTCAGGATCCGTCCATAATTGGTCATAGCTCCCATACAAGGTCCCCTCCCGAAAATCACTTAAAAATACATAACTCCTTACTAAATTAAGATATCCATGTAAAATTTGGTTCAAGTATTGCTCTTGTATACAGAAATATTACTGTGAAATTTTTTTGTCCGATCGGGCCATAATTGGTCATAGCTCCCATACAAGGTCCCCTCCCGAAAATTACTTAAACGCACATAACTCATTACTAAATTCAGATATCCATATAAAATTTAGATAAGTATTGCCTTATATAAAGAAATATTACTGTAATTTTTTTTTTGCGATCGGTCCATAATTGGTCATAGCACCCATACAAGGTCCCCTTCCGAAAATCACTTAAACGCACATAAAACAAATTAAGATATTCTTATATTGCTCTTATATACAGAAATATTACTGTGAAATTTTTTTCCGATCGGTAATTGGTCTTAGCTCCCATACAAGGTTCCCTCCCGAAAATCATTTAAACGCTCATAACTCATTACTAATATAAAATTTGGTACAAGTATTGCTCTTATATACTGGAATGTTACTCATTACTAAGTCCATATAAAATTTCGTACAAGTATAGCTCATATATACAGAAATGTTACTGTGAAAATTTTTTCCGATCGGTCTCTTATTGGTCATATCACCCATACTAGGTCCTGCCCCGAAAATCACTTTAACCGTATTTTACTAGTTGCATTAGTGCCGGTTCACTCAGTCAAACTTTTTGTGGGAAACTTTTTATTTTTGTGTATGAGAGAAAGAGAAAGAAATATCAATCATCTCTTTCTCTCACACACAAAATCAAAAGTTTCCCTGTGTGAACCGGCACTTATCAATTTTGTGTAGAACAATATTATATATATTTTGAATTTCCTTAAATATTTTACACACATGCATACATACATGCAAATTATTAAATATCGCTAAAGCATATCTTAGGGCGACATAAAAATATAAAAGAAATATCGTTTGTAATGTTCAATAAATCTTGCAATTGTAACTGATTTAAGCTATCTAACTCTTGGGGTTTTTCTTTTTAAGACATGAGAAAACTTATTTCTACAAATATTTGATCAATTAAAACAGTAAAAACAGGGTATTTAAGATTCGGCACAGCCATATATAGCACTTTAACTTGTTAATAGTGAAACCTTCCTTGTTATGATAGTTGACAATGACGTATATAAAAATGGATAAATTGGACTTTTTACCTTTAATATTTAAATGTTTTTGTCAATAAATTCACTTATTTTGATCGTATGAGTCCAATTTTTTTGTGTGGACATTTGTTTTGTGCAATACATTATAATCAACAATAAAATTGAATTAGAATTTTTGGTTAGTTAGGTCCGTTTGCGTTTCAGGTGACGATATGTAGTTTGTACTCTAGTACTCAAAATTGTTTTTACATTATAATGGCAAAATAGTAACTTTTCTGCATTAATGCCTTTAAGGTTACTACGTCTATCTGAATAAAGTTGGCCAGCAGCACTAAATAGTTGCTCACTAGAAACGCTCGTTGGCGGTGCTGATATAGTATATTTGTTTTGCGATCACTTAATGGTTCAAATATGTATATAGATTTTTATTTCTTTCTCGAAAATATTTTCGTCTTGAGGTTGTGTGAAGCAGAATCATGCTTTTCCCATAAATATGAACCACTTTTCTGCTCTTTTTGGCGTCTTTTTGATTCCGCATCTGATACTTTTTCCATAACGGTAGATCTTTCAAACTTAATTGAATTAACATTTAAAAAATTAATTAAAAATTAATTGTCTAGAAAGGTATTTAGACTTAAAACGTGGATCGAGTAATGTTGCAATACTCAAAAAACTCATGGTTTCTAAAAATTTAAATCTCTTCTTTAATATATCTTTTAAAGATTGTCTTAATTCAATTTCCGTCTCATTTTCATCAAGCTTCGATAATAGCATTTGGTATATGGGAATTACTAATGATATCGGCGACGAATCTCTCGAGATATCATGTGTAGCTTCATAAAAGCTTTGCAGTAAATTTACTATTTCACTTATAATTTTCCACTCTTTAGCTGTAAGAATTTCTATTTTTTAGTTTTAATAGCATATAAGCACAAAGCATCCTTTTGTTCTATTAATCTACACATCATTAAGTAGGTACTGTTCCACCTTGTATCAACATCCTGTACAATGCAATGGCAAGGAGCATTTTCCTTGTATTTTCTTTTTTTTTATTTTTGGTATGCTTGCTCAGACCTTTTAAAATGCTAAACTATTGATCTACAATTAGTTTTTATTTCTTGATAAGGCGCTAAGCTTTCTTGTACAATAAGATGAATTTTATGTGCCATACAACCAAACGATGGAAAATCTCCAATTTTCATGGCACATTTCATATTTTTTGCATTATCTAAAATACCCATATGAATTTTATTTTCAAGTTTAAATTCTTCAATTACAGCTTCCAATTTTTCGCATATACATGACCCTGTGAAAAGAACCATTATTATAAAAAGTTTTGAAAAAAAGGTAAGGTATGATTTCAATTTCACTTCAATCGGAATGAAATTCTTTGAAAAGAGGATAACTAACCTGTATGATCCTCTTCTAAAACTGATGCACCTAAAATATAATTTAATCTTTTTGAGCCAAAAATAAAATGAGCAGTAAAGCTAAGTAAAAAGCAGCTTTTTTGATTGGTTTGTCCAAATATCTGTTGTAAAAGTAACCCAATCCTCCTTTTGCAATTCATCGTGCACCTTCTGTTTAAGTTTTTTGTAAGTTTCCGGCATTAAAGAAGTCCGAAAAACATTTTCCAATTTACAAATTGCTTCTGGATTACCAAAATTTAATCGTTTAAAAGCAGTACCTTCCACAATATTGTACGGCAGCATGTCTACCAATATTAAATCCATTATATATTTGTCTATATTTTTGGACACCATGGAATCATCTGGCCACATTTCTGTATGTGTTTTCTCGATGAAGTTTTTTAATGTTGGTTGATTCGCCACCGCTGTTTTACATGTTACTGTTTCCTTTGGTTGGTCCAATAAGGTTTCATATTTTTTATATTCAGAAGGATGTTGTTTCTCCAAATGGCGTTTTATGTTGCCATTGAAAGTTCTTTGCCACACTTATTACATTGAGCTTTTGCGTCACTTTTATAAGAAAAAGCCTATTGAAAATTGTTAAAATCGGTACATTATTTCACCTAGCCCCCATACAACAGAACCCCCCGAAAAGGGCTTCTGAGCTTATAATTATGTTAAATAGACAGGTTTATCGATAAAAAGCGGGACAACTAAATTCTATACAAGTCTTGATGACTTTGCCAAATCTCATAAAGATCGGGACTCATTTGACCCTAGCTCCCATACAAAGTCCCCTTCAGAAAATTACTTGAATGCCCAAAATTAACTTATAAACACAAATATCGCGATGAAATTCAGCACACATATTAAAGAAATATAAATACATTCACAAAACGTTATCGGGCTTGGTCCATATTTGTCCCTAGCCCCCATACAAAGCCTCTTTCAGAAAATTAGTTTTTCATCCATAAATTGCTTAAAGGTATCGGAACAAGGTAATATTGAAGATAAATGCTTTATTATGAAAAAATAGCTGCGTGTACCCGGCGTTGCCCGTGTTTCTTCAAAAAGTAAAGAGAATATTTTTCTATCTACAATGACTTTTTATGAAATAGATATAAAAATTTATCTTATAACGATAAAATAGTTATTTAATTTTCTGCCTTTTTTTAATCCTTAAAGTCAGTTTCTGGACCAAAAAGTCCTTAAAATCTTAGAAATTAAAAATGAGCTTAAATAGAAAATTTTGACTAATTTGTAGAAAAATTTAAAAAACTTTTTTTGAGAAATTATACTGAAATCAGCATTTTCAATCACTGGTAGGGAACTAAGGACACTTTCAAATGATTTGTTTTATTTTCATACCCTCCACCACCATCAGTGGTGATAGAGGGTATATATAAGTTTGTCATTCCGTGTGTAACACCAAGAAATATTCATCTGAGACCCAACAAAGTATATTTAGCTATGTCCGTCTGAGAGTCCGTCCGTCTGTCTGTGTAAAACACGCTCACGTTAAAACGAAGCAATGGAAATTAACGAAATTCAGCCAAAATATTTATTATTATCCGGTACAGTTTGGTATTGAAAATGATGTAATTCTGATGTAAATTTCTCGAAAACTATGCAAGATAATTTCATAAAAGTCAAAAAGATCTTGATTCCTGCTGAAAATCGGTCCATAATTCCATATACCTCCCATACAAATATTCCCGGAAAATGAGTTCTTTGTTAATAACTTCCGTCAGAATATTGATATCTTCACAAAATCTTACAAATTAGAATCTTATGTCAATAGAATTCTTTGAGAGTAAAATTTTTCTGGATCTGTCCATAACTGGACATAGCTCCCATACAAGGTCCCCTCCCGAAAATCACTTAAACGCGCATAACTCATTACTAAATTAAGATATCCATATAAAGTTCGGTACAAGTATTGCTCTCACATACAGAAATATTACCATGACATTTTTTTCCTATCGGTCCATAACTGGTCATAGCTCCCACACAAGGTTCCCTCCCTAAAATCACATAAACGCAAATAACTCATTACAAAATATTGATATCCATACATTTAGTACAAATATTGCTCTTATATACACATATTACACTATAAAATTGTTTTACGATCGGTCCATATTTGGTCGTAGCTCTCATACTAGGTCCCCTCCAGAAAATCACTTAAATGCACAATATTCATTACCAAATAGTGATATAGATACAGAATTTTGAAATTGTGTCTTTATATACATACATAATTGGTCATAGCTCTCATACAAGGTCTTTTTACGAAAATCTCTTAAACGCACATTACTCATACAAAATTTGGCACAAATATTAGTTTTAGAATACAAAAATTATATTTCAAGATTTTTTCACGATCGGTCCATAACATGGGTGCGGTCGGTCCCATGCAAGGTTCCCTTCAGGAAATCACTTGAACACACATTACTTATTACTAAATTACGATATAGATACAAAATTTGACTGAAATATAGCCTTTGTGTACAGAAATTTTGCTTAAAGAATTTTTTACGATTGGTCATATCTCCTCATTGATTAGTCATATCTCCCATAATAGGTCCTGCCGCTAAAAGCACTTTAACCATATTTAACTAGTTGCATTATCAATTTGTGTAGAACAAAATTATATATATGTATTTTGAAAATCCTTAAATCTTTGACACACATGCATACAGTCACATTATTAAATATCGTTAAAGCAAATCTTAGGGCGCTATAAAAATATAAAAGAAAATGGGGTTTGTAATGTTCAATAAATCTTGGAATTGTAACAGATATAAATCTTGGGGTTTTTCTATTTAAGATATGAGAAAACTTATTTCTACAAATATTTGATCAATTGAAAAAGTATTAATATAAAAGTAGCTGGTGGAGGGTATTTAAGATTCGGCTCAGACGGATATAGCACTATAACTTGTTTTCATGCGCAGTAGATTGAAAGAACTGTTCAATTTAAATTACGTCACACCGTACTTTGAATTGTAGTGCCCCTGGTATAAAGAGGCAAAAGTCTTCGGGGTATTTTATTAATTTCAAAAACCAAACTGACAAGGTTATTTGCGTGAAGAGGGAAAATACTAAGAAATTTACTCTGTACCAAAATTTGATAAATTTTATGAACTTAAGATTTTTGAATAAGTGATATATCAAAAGAATATGCGTTATTTATGGATTAAAATGAGGTATTCGAAACTGTCGTAGGTTGAAAACTGACAAAGTTATTTGGGTGAATAAGGAAAATACATTGTGCTAAGAAATGTACTCTGTACCAAAATTGTAATGATATGCAAATTTTATAAATTTTATGAACTAAAGATTTTTGAATAAGTGATATATCAAAAGAAAGTGCGTTTCTTATGGATTAAAGTGAGGTATACGAAACTGTTGTAGCTTGAAAACTGACAAAGTTTTTTGCGGAAATAGGGAAAATACAATACATATACTAAGAAATTTACTCTATACAAAAATTGTAATGATATGCAAATTTGATAAATTTTATGAACTTAAGATTTCTGAATATGTGATATATTAAAAGAAAGTGCGAAACTGTCGTAGCTTGAAAACAGACAAAGTTATTTGCGTGAATAGGGAACATACATTGTGCTAAGAAATGTACTCTGTACCAAGATTGTAATGATATGCAAATTTGATAAATTTCAAAATTTTATGGATTAAAATGAGGTATACGAAACTGCCGTAGCTTGAAAACTGATAAAGTTATTTGCGTGAATAGGGAAAATTTTTTTGAAATAGATATTAAAATTTATCTTATAACGATAAAATAGTTATTTTTTTCTGCCTTTTTTTATTCCTTAAAGTCAGTTTCTGGACCAAAAAGTCCTTTAAAGGTTTAGAAATTGAAAATGAACTTAAGCTAGGAAATTTTGACTAATTTATAGAAAAATTTAAAAAACTTTTTTTAAGTAATTATACTGAAATCAGCATTTTCAATCACTAGTAGGAAATTAAGGACACTTTCAAATGATTTGTTTTATCTTTTTCATGTGCAGTAGATTTAAAGAACTGTTCAGTTTAAATTACGTCACACCGTACTTTGAATTGTAGTGCACCTGGTGTAAAGAGGCAAAAGTCTTCGGGGCATTTTATTAATTTTAAAAATACGTACCATTAACCGTATAAAATTTCAAGCGATTTTTTTGCTGTTTGAAAAAGTACATGCAATTGAAAAAACTCTGAAACGATTATGAGAAATTCTGTACAAAATCATGAAAAATTTGGTCTCATTGATTTCAAATTCCTTTAAATATAACAAGATTATGTTTTTTTCTGTCCTAGGAAAATATGAAGAATCGTTGAATATTGACAAAAAAAACAAAACTACTTTTAATTTGACCACCGTTTTTTCGTCTTTGTTTCTCAAAAATTATGTTTAAAAATATTATTTTTATTCATTAGCTTTTATGCATCCACACTAAAGTCTTGGATGGATTTCGACACCACTTATTAAATCCGAAGAAATAAAGGTTTAAAGATCAAATATCGTTAGATATACAAAAAAATTACCCAAATAATTTTACTTATTAAAATATCCACATCTTCCTCTAATTAAAAAATTTCGGAATTTGTTAATGGTAAAAGGAAAATGTCTGCTGAAATTATTCAAAATCATTATTTAATTTAAAAAGCTTGGAATAAATACGTGCAGAATTTTTGGTGGATAATTTTCTAAAAGTATAAAAAGATATTGAAAGATGAATTCATCTATATTTTATATGAACAATGCTTTATATGCATCGTTTCAGAGGTATACCTATATAAGATTTGCAAAAGTGCTGTCTTTCAGGACACTCTAATGAGTAGTCAAATACATATCATAGTTTTTTAGATTTGAGCTGCATTTAAAAAATGGCAACCGAATTTATATCAAGATAATTTTTGATGGTTTTTTTAACTTATTGTAGATTTTTATTGTTATCTCTATCTTCTATCTATATATATAAAAATGAATGTGTGTTTATTTGTTTGTGGGTTTGTTTGTGGATTTGGTTGTGGGTTTGTTTGTTTGTTTGTAGTCTATAGACGGCTAAACTGCTGGACCGATTTTCTTGAAATTTTCACAGTGCCTTCCTGTATGTCTGGAAGGAACTATAGGCTACTTTTTATTTAGAAATTTTAAGTGGGCGAGGTGCCACGCCTACATCCAAAATAATAATTAAAAGTTGCATATCTCAGATTTTGTATGGACAACTTTGACATCCATATGAACATATGTGGAAAAAATGGGCGGCCTATCTATAGTGGGCGTGTCACCTCCCATATAATAAAATCTTAAATTAGTATATCTGAGAAAATATAACAGTTAGAGTTCTCAAATTTTTCGGAGCTACTTTATTAACAACATGAATATTTAGGACAAAAAAAATAGGCGGACTAGCAATAGGGGGCGAGGCACCTCCCATATGAACTAAATAAAAAGATTAGTTTATCTGAGAAACAATTAGAGCTAGAATTTTCAAATTTTGCAGGAAGAACTTTAAAATCCATGTGAACATGTGGGGGAAAAACGGGCTGACATTCTTTAGGGGGGATTGGTACCTCCCATATGAATTAAATGCAAAAATTTGTATATCTCAGAAACTATTAGAGCTGAAATACTCAAATTTTGCACGAATAACTTTGGCATAAATGTGAATATTTGGGTAATATATTGACGGACTAGCAATACAAACTATTAGACAGACCTGGGATAAGTGCATTAAATATGTTAATGCATTAACAATTTTTTCAACATTAAAAAAAATACCTTTAATGCATTAAATTTGCATTAACATTAAATATTTTTGAATTTAATGCATTAATTTTACATTAACGTTAAATAATCTATATATATAAAAATGAAAGTGTGTTTCTATGTATGTATGTATGTATGTATGTATGTATGTATGTATGTATGTATGTATGTATGTATGTATGTATGTATGTATGTATGATGTATGTATGATGTATGTATTGTACTGTATGTATGTATGTATGTATGTATGTATGTATGTATGTATGTATGTATGTATGTATGTATGTATGTAGGTATTATGTATGTATGTATGTATGTATGTATGTATGTATGTATGTATGTATTATGTAGTATGTATGATGTATGTATGTATGTATGTATGTATGTATGTATGTATGTATGTATGTATGTATGTATGTATGTATGTATGTATGTCTGTATGTATGTATGTATGTATGTATGTATGTATGTATGTATGTATGTATGTATGTATGTCTGTATGTATGTATGTATGTATGTATGTATGTAGTATGTATGTATGTATATGTTTGTTTGTTTGTTTTGTTTGTTTTGTGCTTTATAGACTGCTAAACGGCTGGACCGATTTTCCTGAAATTTTCACAGTTTCTTCCTGTATGTCTGGAAGGATCTATAGGCTACTTTTTATGTTGAAATTTCATGTGGGCGACGTGCCACGCCCATATTAAGAAAATATTAAATTAGTATATCTAAGATAATATAATAGTTAGAGTCTTCAAATTTTGTCGGAGCAACTTTAGTATCAATATAATTATTTAAGACAAAAAGTAGGCGGATTACCATTAGGGGGCGTGGCACCTCACATATAAATTAAATACAAAAATTCGTTTATCTTGGAAACTATTACAGTTAGAATACTAAAAATTAACTTTAATATCCATGTAAACATTTTGGGAAATAAATTGGCGGACTACCCATGAGGGGAGCAGCAATAAAATACAAAAATTGGTTTATCTGGGAAACTAATAGAACTAAATTTTTCAAATTTTGCACTAAGAACTTAAATATTCATCTGAACATTTTGGAGAAAAAAGAGCGGACTTTCGTCATGGGGGGCCTGGAGCCCCCATATAAATTAAATAGGAAAATTATTATATCTGAGAAACTATTAGAGCAAGAATCTTCAAATTTTAATTGAAGAACTTTGACATTCATGTGAACATTCAGAGAATAACGGGCGGACTTTCAATGGGGGGTTTGGCACCTCACATATGAATTTAATACAAACTTTCGCTTATCTGGGAAACTAATAGAACAAGATTCTTCAAATATTGCAAGAAGAACTTTATTATACATATGAACATTTTGGAGAAAAAAAGGGCGGACTTTCATCTGGGGGCTGTGAGTTCCCATATGAATTAAATAGAAAAATTCGTATATCTCAGAAACTATTAGAGCTAGAATCTTCAAATTCTACATGAAGATCTTTGACATTAATGTGAACATTTAGAGAATAACGGGCGGACTTTCAATGGGGTCTTGGCCTATATGAATTAAATACAAAATTTCGTATATCCGGAAAAATATTAGATTTTTTTTAATTTGTCATCGATTACATTAAAATCTTAATTAACGTTCGGAAAAAATGTATCTCTAGAAAACATTACAGTTAGAATCTTCAAAATTATTAAGAAGATTTTTTATTTATATTGCTTTTAGGGTAACAAAGCACACTGGGTACAGCTAGTTTAACAATAAATTTAAATTTTATATTTTTGTATAAAAAATATGAGTGATTAAAGTAAATTTTTAAAGAGTTATATAAATAGAAATTTTAAGGGGTGATATAAATGATTTTCTAGATGGATTTGTAGATTTAAATTTAAAATTCGAATTTTTGTGAATAATGTAATATGAATATATTATTTACCCTATTTTAGGAGCAATTTTTGTTCAGTACTGCATACAAAAGTGACATCGTAGACATTCATTCAAGATCTAATATAGTTATAGTTTTTTGTTCAGTACTGCATACAAAAGTGTCATCGTAGACATTCATTCAAGATCTAATATAGTTTATAGTTTTCTCGGTTGTAGGATTCTCTTTTAAAATTGTTATTTTCTGAGGATATACAGCAAATTAAAGGTTTTGAAATAAAATTAGTTTAGATCTACAACAATATAACTTTGATAAAAAATTTCCGATTCTGTTTTAAAATAGTTTTTTTTTTTGAGGATATGCAGCAGATTACAGGGTTTGAAATAAGAATAGTTTTCGTGTGCAAAATATAAGTGATGGGGTATACGAATCCACAACCGATTTTACGCTTTAGATAAAAATCGATTTTTGATAATAAATTAAATTGATTACAGATTTTTATTTTACCTAATCGTAAAGTAAGTTAAGGACCTACAAACATTTTAAACTTTTGAAATAAAAATAAATTTTTGATTAAAATGTTAACTACCTAAATAATAATTCTCATATACTATAAGAAGTATATATCATGAGCGTTATAAATGTAACAAAAAATGGACGGAAAAAGGTCATTGCATTTCATAACAGGCCCGAAATTAGTGGTATATGTGTATTTATTCGGATTTAATGTATTAAACATTCTCTTCCTCAAACTAACCTAACCTTCCACGATAGAACTATTGTCATGCAAAATTTCATGAAGCATAAAATCCAGATCAAAAAGTTGATTCTAAAAATACACTGTCTGTTGCCAAATTTCTTGAAAATCGGTTCATGTTTTTTTATATTTAGCCTAGAAATTTGGTGTTATAGCTGTTATTCAAACAGTGAACATAAAAATATGCATAGCATCCAATGAATATCATATAGAGTTTTTTTAACTTCTGAGGTTAGACCAATTAAATGCCAAATTTTATGTAAATAAGTTTATTAGTTATGTAGTGAAAGAGTAAAAAGTGAGTCTCATATATATTTATTATTATATATTATAGGCTTTGAAGATGTAATGTGTCGTACTGTTCATTCCACAACATTCATTATAACAGATTTCATGAAAATCGGATCAGTAGTTTTTTGTATGCCTGAACGTAAATTTGGTTTAATAATTGTTTTACAAAAGGTTGGTGTAAAAAGGGGCGTGGCGTCCGATCCAGATCCTGAGATCGGTATAACAAATTACATGTAAATCGGTTCAGTATTTTTCTGTAAGTCCCGAATGAAAATTTTCTTTAACAATTATATAGAAAAAAGTGAGCATAAGAAGAATCGTGACGTCAAATCATGATTCTATATAGCCTATTGTTCCACTTTAGAAAATGAAATTTGGACCGCCAATAGGTCTAACCCCAAAAGGAACAATAGGCTATATAAGATCTTGATCGGATGCTGTTAAGGATAAAAGCCTTTTTTGCCCTTTAATGCTATATTTAATTCCAAATAATTTTAAATCTTGATATTGAAAACCATATTTTTAATTTGACAAAATTACACTTTATTAAATATACTAAGACAAAAAACTTCACAAGACGACATTAAAATACTGAATAACAGGTATAAAAAATATAAATTTTATATTTGTAACAAACTTCTTGTTAAGATATAAAGCAAAAGTGGTACAAAAAAATGCATTTTTTACATAGTATTTATATACGTGTCGCAACTAGCGACAATAAATCAAGTTTTCAACATGCTCCCCCCTTGGAAGCGTTGCTTTCAACACTAATATTTAAACTTGATTTGATGGAAAGTTTGCAAATTTTCGCAACAGCTCTTTTAAGAACACCTTCTGTTGTTTTTACAGACACTACTCGGACTTGACCATCTTGACCTTGATTTCTTTCAATCACCCGGCCAAGAGTCCACTTCAATTGTTGTGTTGAATCGTCTTTTATTAACACAAGGTCGTTTAATTTTATATTGGGTTGAACAGATGTCCACTTTGTTCTGCTTTGTAAAGATCTTATGTACTCATTTGTCCAGCGATCCCAAAATTCTTTTTGTATCCATCTGAGAACGTGATATCTTTTCAGTGAGGCTGGATTAACATTGCTTGTTGATGGTTCCAAAATAGTATATAGTGGTCGACCAATTAGGAAGTGTACAGGTTTTGATGGACGAAGGTCATTTGGGTTATTTGATAAGGGAGTAAGAGGTCTGCTATTGACAATTGCTTCGGCCTGACAAGACATAGTATGAAGTTCATCAAATGTGAGTGTGTGATTACCAATAGCTCCACATATATAGTGCTTTGCCAATTCAAACCGCACTCTTCTATAAGCCTCCAAAGTGAGGCGACTGAGGGGGTATAAACATCCATGAAATACCTTCCTGACAGCAGCTTTCATACACCAGTTTATTATGTTGTTCAGAAAAAAATGTTGCAATAATTCCTTCAGCTCCCTATTTGCACCTATAAAATTGGTTGCATTATCTGAATAAATTGTAGAACACCGTTCTCTTCGGGCTATAAATCTTTTTAATGCTGCGATAAATGCATTAGATGTTAAGTCTGGTACGAGTTCAAAATGCACGGCCTTAACTGAAAAACAAATGAAGACTGCAATGTATACCTTAATTTTAGATCGACCACGTATTTGTATATAAAATGGGCCGCAGTAATCGACCCCCGATACTGCAAAATAGCTTCATTTCATCTACTTCAATTGGGACAATTTTTGGCGCAGAATAGAAAATGCATATCGAGACACGTAAACAAATATATGTTGGCTCAATAAGTTATTTGTTTTTATTTTTGAATTATTTGTTACCAATAAAGCAGTTCGTCTCATTTCGCAATTTGCATCTTCGGGGTAGGTGAAAGTGGGAATGGGCCAAGACGATTCGTCTTGTAACAAAAATTCTGGCCCGTGAAACCATTGATTATTATTCAATAAATCAAACACTGTTGTTCCACGCGATATATATTCCGCTGGGTTGAGTTGTGATGGAATATGGCGCCAATCAGCTGATGGCATATTTAGTTTAATTTTATCAACTCTATATTTCACAAAAGGTTTCCAGTGTGATGACTCTCCAGCAATCCAACACAATGTTATCGTCGAATCAGACCAACATGTTATTTTCTGAGGTTTTACGGGTAACATTTTTAGCACAGAACATAAAAGCTGCGTTGACAGCAGGCCTGCACATAATTCCAACCTGGGGAGACTGACTGTTTTTATGGGTGCAACACGTGATTTGGAACATAAAAGTGAGGAACATTTCCCATTTTGACTGTTTGTTACAGCATATATACATGCACCGTACGCTTTCATGCTGGCATCTGCAAATACGTGAATATTAGTATAACTGTTTACATTAACATACCTGGGCACTTGGATTGTTGGTATTATCAGTAGCTGATTTTGAATCTCTTCCCACTCTCTCATAATATTCTGAGGCACGGACTCATCCCAGTGAAGTTTTAATGACAAAATTGATTGCAGCAACAACTTACACCTTACTACAATGGGGTTTACGAGACCTATCGGGTCAAATAGTTTTGCTATGTGGGATAGAATTGTTCTTATGGTGATTTTAGAAACATACATGTGGCCTTGATTGTAAGAGTAGCTAAAACTGTCTTCACGTGGCGACCACTTAAGACCCAATGTCTTAATGTATTCTGAGTCATCAATTTTTAAAACTTCCTCTCTTCCGGAAACAGGAACATCAGCAAATATGCTTTTACAATTGGCAGCAAACTTTCGTAGAGGAAAACCGCCACCTTTCAATAACTCAATAACTTGGCGTTTTATTTCGACCACTTCATTGACACTATTACCACCAGTCATCAGGTTGTCTACATAAAAGTCCCGTAATGTTAATTCGGATCCTAAAGGAAACTCTGATGCACCTTCCATATCTAACACTTGAAGACACTTCACTGCCAGTTATGGCGCACAACACGCACATAAATTAAGTTTTTAAGACGTAAGTGGACAACGACTCATTAGGGCTGTTTATTCATACAATACTTTGCCAACGTGCATCGTTTTCATCTATTAACACTTGCCGGTACATTTTGGCAATATCAGCAACTAACACGAACTTGTGAAAACGAAACCTTGAAAGAATAGAAAAAATGTCTTTTTGAAGTGTTGGCCCCACACGCAAAATGTTGTTCAAGGATAGTCCATTGGACCTACGACATGAGCCGTCAAAGACAACTCGTAACCTTGTAGTCGAGCTATCCGGCTTTAATACACAGTGATGTGGTATGTAATTTTGATTGACATCAGATGCAGCCTTAACCATATGATGTAAATCAATGTACTCATTAATGAAATCAAAATATTCTTTTCGCTTAGTTTCATTAGCTTGCAATCTTTTTTCCATTGAATAAAACCTTTTTGTTGCGATTTGAATTGTTGATCCCAGTTATATTGGATTGGTTTTAAATGGAAGTTTCACTATGAAATTATTTGTGACTGGACATCTAGTTGTTGTTTTGTTAAAAAAATGTTCACTCTCATCCTCCTCGGATCTATTATTATTTTCACACAAAGTTCCAATTTTCCAAAAACGTTCTAAAATATTTTCTAATAAAGGCTCGTCAGATTCAATTAACGATGTGTATGTCCACCACCATCAGTGGTGATAGAGGGTACATATAACTTTGTCATTCCGTGTGTAACACCAAGAATGGTATTGAAAATGCTCAAAATCGGTTCACACCGGGAATGTTATGAATCAAAATTTAAAACAACCTCGAAAAAATAAGCATTTTTTACACATTCTGATGTAATTTTCTCGAAAACTATGCAAGATAATTCCATGAAAATCACCATACATTCGTTTCTACACAAGAGCTTGATCTCTGCTGAAAATTGCCAAAATAGGTCCACAATTTCATATACCTCCCATACAAAAGTACATATTCCCGGAAAATGGGTTTTTTGTTAATAACTTCCGTTAGAATGCCGATATCTTCACAAAATTTTACAAATTAAAATCTTATGTCAATAGAATTGTTCCAGAGAAAAATTTTCTGGATCAGCCCATAAATGGACATAGCTCCCATACAAGGTCCCCTCCCGAAAATCACTTAAACGCGCAAAATCATTACTAAATTAAGATATCGATATAAAATATTAGTTTTGGAATACAAAAATTATATTTCAAGATTTTTTCACGATCGGTCCATAATATGGGTGCGGTCGGTCCCATACAAGGTTCCCTTCAGAAAATCACTTAAACACACATTACTTATTACTAAATTACGATATAGATACAAAATTTGACTGAAATATAGCTTTTATGTACAGAAATTTTGCTCAAAGAATTTTTTACGATCTGTCTAAATTTGGTCATATCTAGGCCCTCCCCTAAAAGCGCTTTAACCGTACTTAATTAGTTGCATTGTCATTTTGTGTAGAACAAAATTATATATATGTATTTTAAGTCTTAAGTCTTTCATACACATGCATACTGCAAATTACTAAATATTGCTAAGCGCTATAAAAATATAAAAGAAAATGGCGTTTGTAATGTTCAATAAATCTTGGAATTGTAACAGATTTAAGTTATTTAAATCTTGGGATATTTCTATTTAAAACATGAGAAAACTTATTTCTACAAATATTTGATCAATTAAAAAAGTATTAATATAAAAGTAGCTGGTGGAGGGTATTTAAGATTCGGCTCAGCCGAATATAGCATTCTAACTTGTTTTATTTTTAATTTGACCGATCATCAACAACTCAAAGAACAAACCAGCTCCGATAAGAAAATCAATTGGACCGGGTACATAAAAATGTTTATCTGCTAAATGAATATTTGCTGGTATATTAACATTGGAAAAATTTATCGATGTTTGTGGTTGATATGATGTTATGGACGGGATGATTGATGTTGAAAATCCGTTTGTAGTTGACTTTACCTCAAGCACGCAGTTGCTAAAAGGTCCCGATGGTTTCGATGCGATTCCTGATACTTCAATATTGACATTCTTGCGGGAAACGCGTAAGTATTGTGCAATTTTTTCCGTGACAAAATGTAATTGGGATCTAGAATCTAATAATGCACGTACCATTATGGATCTTCCATTTGGTGCTTGTAATCTTACTCTGGCAGTACCTAAAATAACTTGGCTGTGTTCTTCTGACACTTGTAGTGCCGCATGTGACTCAGATTCAATAGATGTTGGTGTTATAGAACTGTTGTCGCTGATTGAGGACTGCCGATGTGTTTGCTCCTTGTGTAAGAGTGTGTGGTGTAACCCGTTGCAATGTTGACATCTATTGGTTGATGGACATGAGTTGGCTAAATGGTTAGAACCTAAGCAATTAATACATAATTTTAAACGTTTCACTGCTCGAAATCTTTCCACTGTAGACATTTCAATAAATTTATCACAATGAAAAGCAATATGGCAGGGGGTGGTGTTGCAGAAGTAGCACTTTGTAGTTTGATTTGAAACGATGAATGATGAATTTTTATGAATTTTTGCAGGATATAACTTTTGTTTGTAATTTATTGGTGCAGCATTTGGTCTTACCGATTCTGTTTTATGAGCTATTTCTAAAGTTTTACAACGTTTCTCCAAAAATGATGAAAGATCATTCCAATGTGGCAATGACAATGACTGCGATGAGTTTTTCTCCCAGTTAGTAAAGATTTCTTCCTCCCACTTAGCTTGAGTTTCGTTATCAAGTTTAATGTTATCAAATATAATATAATTCCATCAGCAATTTGTTTATCGGAAGCAATCGATTGTAGAGCTCGAATATTGGCATTTACGGAATCAATAAATTCTCTAACAATGTTTACCTTCGGTTTTAAAAGCTCTTGATGGCAAAGATGTTCTGCATGTGAGACAGAAAAATTAATCTTTTGTTGTCGTACGATTTCAGAATATCCAAAGCTTTATCGTAGCTTTCAGGTGTAATATCCAGTGATTGGATTAGCTTGGCTGCGCTATCCGTAAGACAAGAACGGAGGTACTGAAATTTAGATATTGGTGATAAATCAGCGTTATTGTGAACCAAAATCCAAAACATATTATAAAACTCAATACAATCATTGTAGTTTCCGCTAAATTTTGTCAATTGCAAAGTTGGAAGTTGAGGTTTTGTTGAGTGTTGTAATGTTGTTAGATGTGTACTACTCATCGAGGGTTCACTAAAATTTAGTTGATGCATAGATAAACGCTCAAGAATCTCCGATTTAAGTTTAAAATATGCATCCTCAAATACTAGGCGGTGGTTTTGTTCAAATTGTGAGTCATCTAACGATTCGAGTTGGCCCTGAACCTTCTCAAATGATTCCAACTGTCGCTCTAATAGTGAAAGTTTGACCTCCAATTGATGAATTGATAGAGTGGAGTAATTCGATATGTTACGCACTTCTTCTAAAACTCTATTAAGATAATTCGTTCGTTGTAACTCCTTTGTGTGAATTATCCCTCCAGTGTTAACACCCGGTGGAGGAGTTTGCTCCTCTTTTGACGACATGTCTTATTTCGCTTGAGTTGATGATGATGAAACCTTCCGGATGAACTTTATATCCGGCTCCAAGGACCGTGTTGAGGACAAAAGCCTTTTTTGCCCTTTAATGCTATATTTAATTCCAAATAATTTTAAATCTTGATATTAAAAAACCATATTTTTAATTTGACAAAATAACACTTTATTAAATATACTAAGACAAAATAAACAATCACAAGACGACATTAAAATACTGAATGAAAAAATACATTTTTTACATAGTATTTATATACGTGTCGCAACTAGCGATATAAAAATTTGTTGGTAGATACTCAAATATATTTGCATTCTATGTTTTGTTGTTACAAATAATAATGCTAAGTAGGTAGCCAAAATGTTACACTCAAAATTTGAGTTAATAAATCAAGTTCTCAACAGATGCCATGCCTCTTTTTACGCCCACTTTTTGTGAAACTATTATTACACCAATTTTGCAATCACAATATGCAAAAACTACTAAACCGATTAACCTGAAATTTTGCATACCGATAGGTATAAGCTTGGAAAGAACTATAGACATATATAAGAACTTGATCTGATGCCACGACCTTTTCTACGCCCACTTTTTATAAAACTATCCTTACCTATATCATATCCTATAATTATATGAAAGAGAAAGTTTTTTTGTTACGCTTTCACGGACAAACTACTGAACCGATTTACATGAAATTTAGAACACTTATAGTTCTATTCTAAAGTGGAACAATAGGCTATATAAAATCATGATTTGACGTCACGATTCTTCTTATGCTCACTTTTTTTATATAATTGTTATACAAATTTGTGTGGCCTCCGGTAGGTTGGTGGTTAGTGTTCTAGTCTGGTAGACCGGAGGTGGTGGGTTCGATTCCCACCTGAGGCACTGGTTAAGGAGCGCACAACAGGCCCGATAGAGGCCTAGGTGTATTTCTTCGGATTTGATGTATATACATCCTCCTTTCAAACTAACTAACTAACTAACTATACAAAATTTTCATTCGAGACTTACAGAAAACTACTGAACCGATTTACATGAAATTTGGTATACCGATAGGTCTGATATCAGGATCTGGTTCGGACGCCACATCCCTTTTTACACCAACTTTTTGTAAAACAATTATTAAACCAAATTTACGTTCAGGCATACAAAAAACTACTGATCCGATTTTCATGAAATCTGTTATAATGAATGTTGTGGAATGAACAGTACGACACATTACATCTTCAAAACCTATAATATATAATAATAAATATATATGAGACTCACTTTTTACTCTTTCACTACATAACTAATAAACTTATTTACATAAAATTTGGTATTTAATAGGTCTAACATCAGAAGTTAAAAAAAACTCTATACGATATTGATTGGATGCTACGCACGTTTTTATGTTCACTTTCTGAATAACAGCTATAACACCAAATTTCTAGGCTAAATACAAAAAAAAAAAAAAAAACATGAACCGATTTTCAAGAAATTTGGCAACATACAGTGTATTTTTAGAATCAACTTTTTGATCTGGATTTTATGCTTCATGAAATTTTGCATGACAATAGTTCTATCGTGGAAGGTTAGGTTAGTTTGAGGAAGAGAATGTTTAATACACCAAATCCGAATAAATGCACCTATAGCACTAATTTCGGGCCTGTTATGAAATGTAATGACCTTTTTCCGGCCACTTTTTGTTAAATTTATAATGCTAAACGATTAGGTAAAATAATAATCTGTATTCAATTTAATTTATTATCAAAAATCGATTTTCATCTAAAGCGTTTTCCACCGGAAAACTATTTTTATTTCAAAACCTGTAATCAGATGTATATTCTCCGAAAATAACTATTTTAAAACAGAATATTTATTAGATCTTGAATGAATGTCTACGATGCCACATTTGTATGCAGAATAAAAACATCTGAACAAAACCGCTTCTAAAATAGGGAAAATAAGATATTCATATTACATTTTCACTATTCTATTTTAAATCAGCTGTGGTTCCTTTTATAACACCTAAATCTATCTAGAAAATCATTCATATCTCCCCTTAAAATTTCTATTTATATAACTCTTTAAAAATTTACTTTAAGTAACTCTCAATTTGAGAAAAAAAATAAAGATCCGTAATCACTCATATTTTCCATACAAATCGATTTTTGACTGTGTGCCAAACGGCAACAAAGTTCTATGGTAGAATAAAATTTTCTTATGGTGGAAAATATTATCACTTTTGCTGTGCCAAACGAAATCCTTTTTGATTACATTAAATTTTGACAATTGTCACTAATTGCACAAGAAAATTTGCATTTGTTTTAATAAAAGAAGCACTATTATTGATTTTTTTATTATTGAAATAAATTTCTACAATCACAAATGTATTATAAACCAAAATTATAAAATATTTTATTTTTTGTATTTTACCAAATTTTTCTTTTCGTTTGTCAAAAATTTATGTAGCCCTATGAACTAGTAAAATTTTATTCACCTCATGTCTATCAAAAATTTACATTTTCAAGTAAATTGTTACCGATTGGCACACACTCTTTATATCAAAAATATAAAATTTAAATTTATTGTTAATCGAGATAACAATAAAAATCTATGATCAGGTAAATATGCCATCAAAAAATTATCTTGATATAAATTCGGTTGCCATTTTTAAATGCAGCTCAAATCTAAAAAACCATGAAGATATGTATTTGACTACTCATTAGAGTGTCCCGAAAGATAGCACTTTTACAAATCTTGTATAGGTAGACCTTCACACGATGCATAGAAAACATTGTTCATATAAAATTTGGATAAATTGATCTTTCGATATCTTTTTATACTTTTAGAAAATTATCCACCAAAAATTCTGCACATCTTTTTCTCTATGTAGCGCCGTATTTATTCCAAGCTTTTCAAATTAAATAATGATTATGAACAACTCCAGCACACATTTTCCATTTACCATTTACAAATTCCGAATTTCTTTTTAATTAGAGGAAGACGTGGATATTTTAATAAGTAAAATTATTTAGGTATCTGCTTTGTACATCTAACGATATTTGACCTTTATTTCTTCGGATTTAATAAGTGGTGTCTAAATTCAGCCAAAACTTTAGTGTGGATGCATAAAAGCTAATGAATAAAAATAACATGTTTAAACATACTTTTGTATAAATGGATGTATTTTTGAGAAACAATGATGAGACAAAAACGGTGGTTTTACTCTTTAATGAACTACTCAAAATTGTTTGTCAAATTAAAAGGATTCTTCATATTTTTTAGGACAGAAAAAACTTAATTTTGTTATTTTTAAAGGAATTTGAAATCTTCCAATGGGCCCAAATTTGTCATGATTTTGTGCAGAATTTTTCAAAATCGATTCAGAGTTTCTTTAATTGCCTGTACTTTTTCAAATAGAAAGAAAATCGCTTGAAATTTTGTACGGTTAATGCTACGTATTTTCGTAGTTAATAAAATGCCCTTTGCCTCTTTACACCAGGGGCACTACAATTCAAAGTACAGTGTGACCGAATTTAAACTGAACAGTTCTTTAATTCTACTGCACATGGGGAAAATAAAATAACTAATTTGAAAGTGTCATCAATTCCCTACCAGTGTTTGAGAATGCTTATTTTATTATAATTTCTCAAAAAAAGTTTCCTAAATGTTTCTAAAAATTAGTAAAAATTTCCTAATTAAAGCTCATTTTCAATTTTAAGGGACCTTATGCTCCAGAAACTGACTTTAAGTATTAAACAAAATGAAGAAAAATATAATAACTATTTTATCGTTATAAGCTAAATTTTGGTATCGATTAAAAAAGGTATAGTCATTACAGATAGAAAAATATTCTCTTTACTTTTAGAAGAAAGCCGGGCAACGCCGGGTACGCGCAGCTATATACATATATATGTATACTATATAGAAGATAAAAATTTTGGTTAATATTGGATTACCGCAAATAGTATTATTAAATATTTACCAGCCATGTAATAGAAATGTTTTTTTAATAAATTCACAATTTTCATACACATTTTTATACACCTATAGCCGCTTTCTCCTTCTTCTTCTGTTGCTGTTACTCTCAGTAACATTGTCAATCATTGGAAAAGGCCACCGAAACATATGTTTTTATTGTGGTCTTTACTAAAGTGTTTGGTGTAAATAGATATTTTCATTCATTTTTATTATTTTTTCTTTTCTCTTTCTCTCTTTTTTTTATCTCCTTCTTTCTTTTCGGTTCTTCTATTTCCTTTTTTCTTTTTCTTTCTCTTTCTCTTTTTTTTTTCTTTTATCAAAAAACGTTATAAAATTATAGGTATTAAATAGAACGTCGCGGCACTACTAACGCTACCGTGACAAGAACAGTTAACAGTAAATTTAAAAATAATGTAACAAACATAAATAACGATTACAATAAGTAAGTATTGAACATTAATAAACAGCAAATTAATACAAATATGATTTAACGAAATTTCAAATTTATAGATAAATAACATAAAAAATAAAAAAACAACATTCGAGCCTTCGTAAAAATTCATTTAACTAGAACGTATATATAATATAAAACTATATATGTATGTATATATAGGCTTAAAACCAACTTTTGATTATCACAGACGTTATTATATTTTAATATTTATGTTTTTAAAAAATTCGAAAATAGACTTAAATATCACAGAATTATTTAGTTTGAGTAAATCGGCTATATTCAATGAATTGACTTTATTTTTCATGAGATCGTTAATAAAGTTTAATCGAAAGGACCGGTCGATGTCCGAACAGTAAAATAAAAGGTGACCAGGAGACTGAACCTCACCACACGAGCAGATATTGCTTTGGACAATGTTTATCTTATAAATATGATCTAAGCATCTCGTGTGGTTGAACTTCAGGCGGTTCACCATACATATAACCTCCCTTGGAAGAGTAGAATCACTAAATCAAGGTTTCACGTTTACACGAGGATTAAACATGAAAAGATGTCTGCCCGATTCAGATTCACTCTAACGCGATTGCCAATTAGCAATCGCCATAGAGCGATTTAATGCCCTGACATCAGATATATAGACGCCAGTTTGAATACCAGTTCCATCGCCACTAGACGCTACACAATCAGCATAATCATTACCCTCAATTCCCATGTGACTGGGTACCCATAAAAACCTTACGTCGAAACCAAAATTCCCTAAATCAAATAGCTTTTCCCTAATCTTATATATCAGAGGACTAGTCCTACTGTCAGGGAACGATTGTATAGACCGTAAAACCGACTTGCTGTCGGATATAACGACAAACCTCCCAGACCCTTGCTGCTCTACTATTCATAATGCCTCGTAGATAGCCACAGCTTCCGCTATAAACACCGATTGAATTGGGTTAGAAACAAAACATGCCTCAATGTTCTGATCTGGGAACCATACACCGCTTCCCACGAATCCGGGAGCCTTTGATCCGTCGGTATATAACCGTACAGTAATTTCACCGCCATATGTGTTGCCTTGGCCTTTCCAATTGGAAGATATTCCACCGTTATCCTACAATATTCAGGTAAGGAACCGAATCTGGAAATATTCTTTGGCCAAGCACCCTCGAATATTTCCTTTTCCAAGTAATCCGCGGGAATAGGGCACACACCCTTTACCTCACACATGTCCGATGAAATGTAAACAGTAAAGGATTTGAGCAGTTCCCCATCCTGTACAATACAAATGAGCCAAGGTTTACATCGGGAAAGTTACGAATCAAAATTTAAAACAACTCCAAAAAAATAAAAATTTTTTACACATTCTGATGTAATTTTCTCGAAAACTATGCAAGATAATTTCATGAAAGTCATCATACATTCGTTTCTACATAACATCTTGATTCCTGCTGAAAATTGCCAGAATCGGTCCATAATTTCATATACCTTCCATACAAAAGTATATATTCCCGGAAAAAAGAGTTTTTTGTTAATAACTTCCGTCAGAATGTTGATATCTTCACAAAATTTTACAAATTAAAATCTTATGTCAATAGAAAAAACGTTCTGGATCTGTTCATAATTGGACATAGCTCCCATACAAGGTCCCCTCCCGAAAATCACTTAAACGCGCATAACTCATTACTAAATTAAGATATTCATATAAAATTTTAATAAGTATTGCTCACATGCACAGAAGTATCACTGTGAAAGTTTCCGATCGGTCCATAATTGGTCATAGCTCCCATACAAGGGAACCTTCCCGAAAATCACTTAAACGCGCATAACTCATTACTAAATTAAGAAATATTACTATGAAATTTTTTTTCCGATCGGTCCATAATTGGTCATAGCTCCCATACAAGGTTCCTTCCCGAAAATCACTTAAACGCGCATAACTCATTACTAAATTAAGATATCCATATAAAATTTGGTACAAGTATTACTCATATGCAGAAATATTACTGTGAAATTATTTTCCGATCGGTCCATAATTGGTCATAGCTCCCATACAAGGTCCCCTCCCGAAAATAACTTAAACGCGCATAACTCATTACTAAATTAAAATATCCATATAAAATTTGACACAAGTATTGCTCATATATGTACACAGAAATATTACTGTGAAATTGTTTTCCTATTGGTCCATCATTGATCAAAGCTCCCATGCAAGGTCCTTTCAGAAAAACGCTTAAAGGCACATAACTCATTACCAAATAGTGATACCCATAAAAAATAGCATACGTACTATTTTTGTACACAGCAATGTTATTTCAAAATTTTTTCACGTTCGGTTCATCTGGTCATAGCTCCCATACAAGGTTCTCTCCCGAAAATCACTTAAATGCACATAACTCATTACAAAATATTGATATCTATACATTTAGCACAAATATTGCTCTTATATACATATATTACACTATAAAATTGTTTTACGATCGGTCCATATTTGGTCATAGCTCTCATACTAGGTCCCCTCCAGAAAAACACTTAAATGCACAATATTAATTACCAAATAATGATATAGATACAGAATTTTGAAATTGTGTCTTTATATACATACATAATTGGTCATAGCTCTCATACAAGGTCCTTTTACAAAAATCTATTAAACGCACATTACTCATTACCAAATAAAGCTATTGATACAAAATTTGGCACAAATATTAGTTTTGGAATACAAAAATTATATTTCAAGATTTTTTCACGATCGGTCCATAACATGGGTGCGGTCGGTCCCATTCAAAATTCCCTTCAGGAAATCACTTGAACACACATTAGATATTACTAAATTACAATATAGATACAAAATTTTACTGAAATATAGATTTTAAGTACAGAAATTTTGCTTAAAGAATTTTTTACGATCGGTCAATAATTGGTCATATCTCCCATACTAGGTCCTGCGGCTAAAAGCACTTTAACCGTATTTAACTAGTTGCATTATCAATTTGTGTAGAACAAAATTATATATATGTATTTTGAAAATCCTTAAATATTTGACACACATGCATACATGCACATTAGGTGGGCCCTTTTTGTTTTTTATATATAACGTCGTCATTTTAAGTCCGATGGTAACATAAAGCCATAAATGTTGATATATTAACATTTATGGCTTGACTGTAGCTATATTTCACTCTTCGACAATTTTTTAATACGACGTCATATTATATACGCGACTTCTGATATCTCGGATCCTTCCCCAAAATCTAAAATTGTGGCTATACTGGAATAAAGTATATTTAATTATATGAGCTATTAGCTTCTAAAATGCTCACTTTTATGCATAAACAGCTATTTTACAGGTATTTAAAAATACCTGTATATTTCTAACTACAAATTATTAACTTGCTAGGGATATGGTTGAAAACTATTTTTTCAAATTAATTTACAACACAAAAATTTCATTCTGCCCCCTATCTTTACACAAGAAATACAATTTTATTCATCATTTAATTTTATTAATCAATAACAAAATCACATAGTTATATAAAAACTAAACATTTTATTTTATAAAAATCGATGAAAAATTAAAGAGTTCTGCTTTATAAAAATATTTCATGTTTTTAACATACAATTACTTGCATGTTTCTTCGTGTTTTTAACAATTTTCAGACATGTTTATACTAATTTTTATAAAATGTAATAAATTTATTTAATGATAGATTAAATTTTCCTAAATAGTTATATATTTTTAAAGAAGTTCTTGAAATAAAAATTGATAAAAAATATTAGTCGGGAATGGCCGACCATATGATACCAGTTATGAGTGTATCTAAAATGTGATTTCTTTTTTAATAAAGCACTTATATTGAACTTTGAACTTTTTAAGCCATTTATTGATGAACAACTGATTTTCTGAAAGAGTCTATATATGGGAGCTAGGATCAGTTATAGACCGATCCTATCAAAATTTGGTGGAGGGATTTATGTTCATATAGGAGTTAGATATGCAGAATTTCATCATAATAGTAGTGTTTAAGACGGAAATAACGACAAGCAAAAATTAAGAGCTCCGATTTAATCCATTTTCGAACAAATTCGTCCTTTGGTAAAATTAAATATTTGAGCCTATTTTTATCAAATTACCTGGAAAATTGCGACTTGTAGTTTGATTACAAGGTTTACATGGACGGACATAGCTAAACCACTATATTGCTGTAGGATATACATATTAAACTTTCTGCTATTTTGAAAGGAAGTAGGATCTGAAATGGTTTGTAACTGAAAAAATAAAAAGGATTTCTGTTTTATATAGTTCATTAAAAAAAAGTTTTACAACTGTTTTTCCTGGCAAATTAATTGTTTGTTGTGAGAACGGTTGATGAATACTTGAACATTTTTAAATATATATGAAATAGGTGTTTATGCATAAAAGTGAGCATTTTAAAAGCTACTAGTTCATATAATTCAATGTACTTTATTCCGGTATAGCCACAATTTGAGATTTTGGGAAAGGATCCGAGATATCAGAAGTCGCGCATAGAATATGACGTAGAATTAAAAAATTGTCTAAGAGTGAAATATAGCTACAGTCAAACCATAAATATTGATATATGACACGTTACGATCGGACTTAAAATATAAAAAACAAAAAGGGCGGTATTTCTAGGCGTGGTCAAAAAATTTTTTTTATATTTTTGGAAATGTTATTAACATATCTTTAATCCTGACACAACTTTTTTTTGTCCATAGAGACCGACCCACTCTAATGCACATTATTAAATCTTAGGCGCTATAAAAATGTAAAGTTCAATCTTGGAATTGTAACAGATTTAAGCTGTTTAATTCTTGGGGTTTTTCTATTTAAGACATGAGAAAACTTATTTCTACAAATATTTGATCAATTAAAAAAGTATTAATATAAAAGTAGCTGGTGGAGGATATTTAAGATTCGGCTCAGCCGAATATAGCACTATAACTTGTTTTTTTTTTTTTTTTTTGCTCAAAAGAAAGCTTAACCATTGCCTTTAAGAACAACTTTGTAATTACTTAGTGAAACTTAGTGCACTGTGCACTGTGTTTATATAATGACTGATTTATCATCGCTCAGCATAAACCGTTAAAGCTAAAATCATGGTCTAGGTTTCTTCGGCATTGTATAGACCCATTACGAAAAGGGGTTTTAATTAAAAAATGTTGCTGCTTCATCAGCTTTTATGTTGCCTTTTATGTCTGCATGAACTGGGATCCACAAAATTTTTACTTTGTGCCCGTACTTTATTAAGAGATCACGGATTTCATTAATAATGTTGCATTTGAATGAGGTTGTGTTATATATTGACTTAACCACCGATATACTATCAGTACATATAACTGTCTTAAATTCCATTTTGCTTGCAATATAGATAGCATTTAATATTGCAGCAGCCTCAGCTACAAAAATGGATGTAATTTTTTAAACTTATAATTTTATCATCATTATAACCACTAACAGCATATGATGTTGAATCATTTGTGCTTTTTGATCCATCTGTAAACAAGAAGTTCCATCTTTCAATTAGAAGATAATGTTCTTTCTCCAAATATAGTTTTAGAAAGACGTCATTTGAGGTGGATTGTTTCACAAACTTAGATAGTGATATGTCGCATGATACATTATTGAAAAACCAGGATGGGTATTTGCTTGTTGTGGTTTTTGTTATTATATTTATGTTAAGTGAAATAGCCAATTGATATATTTCGTGTATAGCTGATCTGTATATATATATATTATTTTTGCTGTTGCTTGTTTACAAGCCTCTTCATCAATTATTGAGTTGTTGGTAAAGATTGGCTTTGTAATTAGTTTAGATTTGATCTCCTGAATACGATCTTCAATTGAAGGTAATCCAGACTCTGCAAATATGTGTTTTAGAGGCGTAGTACGAAATGCAAATATGCTTGATCTTAAAGCACGATGATATAGACCTTTTATAATGTTGATATTAGATTTTGGTGTATTTCCAGTTAGAAAAAGACCGTAATCAATTTTGCTGATAATCAGAGTTCTAGTAATATATGTTAGGGTACTTATATGTATACAGCTTCTTTTACTTAATAGATACGCAATTAAATTTGCTCTTTGAATAAGTGATCTTTTTAGTGACAAATAGTGTTCTTTCCAGGAATAATTTTTGGAGAAAATAATACCTAGAATTTTTAATTTATCGACATTTTCAACAGCAGTGCTTTCTAAATTTATATTATAGGATTGGTTGTCACAAACCCTTTTCCTGCAAATATGTAATTTTTTGGTCTTTTCCGTAGAAATTTTGGCTCCAGATATTGAACACCAATCATTAATTTTGGTGAATACATTTTGCAATATGTTATTAGCTTCAGTGTTACTATTCTTTTTACAGAAGATGTATAATGACTCATTTATCATCGCTAAAATCATGGTCTAGGTTTCTTCGGCATTGTATAGACCCATTACTAAAAGGGGGTTTATTTAAGAAATTGGTGATATTTTGGATTTCAAATGACAAAATTAGTTATATCCCTAATGCATTTGTATTAAAAATATGATTCTGTTCGAAATATTTTTAGTATTTTTGCTAAAAATATTTACCTACGGAGGTGGGTACCTTGGCCTTCGAGACGGACAATGGATTTCCGACTTAGAATCCTCAGATAATAATAACAATAACATCAGATTCTCTCTCAATATCTGAGGCAAAGAGGATCAGGTGTCCCGAGGAGTTGACAACCGAGAATAAACCTAAAAAGAAAAAGAGCTCCCCGTCTTCTAATATACAGTCGAAACGAAGCTATGCCATACTCAGAGGAACCTCAAGTCAAAATCCTGCGAGTAAGGGTGACAATACCAAGCCAGATATTCCGAAGACGAAAACGTCGGCGAAATCAGCCTTCTTTTGACATATCACTTATTCAAAACTCTTAAGTTCATAAAATTTATCAAATTGGGATATCACTACAATTTTGGTACAGACTAAATTCCTTAGTATTGTATTTTCCATATTCCTGCAAATAACTGACAGTTTTCAAGCTATGACAATTTTGTATACCTCATTTTAATCCAGAAGAAACACACTTTCTTTTGATATATCACTTATTCAAAATTCCTTGGTAGGTAGGTAGGTACTTTCACATTTTCAAGTACGACAATTTTGTATACCTTATTTTAATCCATGAGAAACGCACTTTCATTTGACATATCACTTATTTAAAAATATTAAGTTCATAAAATTTATCAAATTGGGACATTATTACAATTTTGGTACAGAGTGCCTTTCTTAGTACATTGTATTTTCCCTATTCCTGCAAATAACTTTGACAGTTTTCAAGCTACAACAATTTTGTACATCTAATTTTAATCCATAAGATACCCACGTTCTTTTGACATATCATTTATTCAAAAATCTTAAGTTCATAAAATTTATCATTACAACTTTGGTACAGACTAAATTCCTTATTATATTGTTTTTTCCATATTCCCTCAAATAATTTTGACAGTTTTCTAGCTACGACAATTTTGTTCTCATTATACCCTACACCACTATAGTGGCTTATTTGGCACAAGGACGCTATTTGGCTATTGAAAATGATTGAAATCGGTCCATTATTTCACCTGGCCCCCATACAACCGGATCCCCCCGAATAGGGCCTTTAACCTCATAATTATTTTAAATGATCTACTATCTCTACAAAAATTGAAAAAACTTAGTTTTATATAAATCTTAATAATTCTAGTGATTTTCGTAAAGATCGGGGATTATTTGACCCTAGCCCCCATACAAAGTCCCCTTCAGAAAATGACTTAAATGTCCACAATTCACTTATAAACACTAGGATAACGATGAAATTTTGCAAAAATAAGTTTTATATAAACATAAATCGATATTAAATTTATAATTTTTAAGGATCGGACCAATTTTTGCCCTAGCCCCCATACAACGGGACCTACCGATTTGGGCCTTTTAGCTCATAACTACGACAAATATACTACTATCATTCAAAAAATTGGCACAACTATAAAACATAGATCCGGACATTAAATTTTATAAGGATCGAACAAATTTTTGACCTAGCCCCCATACAACCGGATAAATAAATAAATTACTTGAATGCTCCATACAACCGGACCTTCCGATTTGGACCTTTTATCTCTTAACTACATACGTCTAATATACTACTATCTATCAAAAACTCGGCACAATGTGCTGATGTTTGTAACACGCAAAAATATTTGTTTTAATGTATACCAGTCGGTTCAGAATCACAATTTTCAATATAATTTGTTAAAATTTGTCACATACTCTTCTCTGGATCCAATAACGAAGGCTGTTTAAAATTATTGAAATCGGTCTGTTACGGATTTTACCTTTAAGTTTTCTTTGTGTTGAGAATAATTGATTTAAAAACTCATTTTAAAATTTTAAATCATATCTTCACTTCATATTAAACTGATATTGGTCTTTAATAGAATTAAACATATTTTGACGATTTTATTATTTTATGTTGGCAATTCCTTTTTATGTTTATGTTTATGTTATATGTATACAGCTTCTTTTAATTAATAGATACGCAATTAAATTTGCTCTTTGAATAAGTGATCTTTTTAGTGACAAATAGTGTTCTTTCCAGGAATAATTTTTGGAGAAAATAATACCTAGAATTTTTAATTTATCGACATTTTCAACAGCAGTGCTTTCTAAATTTATATTATAGGATTGGTTGTCACAAACCCTTTTCCTGCAAATATGTAATTTTTTGGTCTTTTCCGTAGAAATTTTGGCTCCAGATATTGAACACCAATCATTAATTTTGGTGAATACATTTTGCAATATGTTATTAGCTTCAGTGTTGCTATTCTTTTTACAGAAGATGTATAATGACTCATTTATCATCGCTAAAATCATGGTCTAGGTTTCTTCGGCATTGTATAGACCCATTACTAAAAGGGGGTTTATTTAAGAAATTGGTGATATTTTGGATTTCAAATGACAAAATTAGTTATATCCCTAATGCATTTGTATTAAAAATATGATTCTGTTCGAAATATTTTTAGTATTTTTGCTAAAAATATTTACCTACGGAGGTGGGTACCTTGGCCTTCGAGACGGACAATGGATTTCCGACTTAGAATCCTCAGATAATAATAACAATAACATCAGATTCTCTCTCAATATCTGAGGCAAAGAGGATCAGGTGTCCCGAGGAGTTGACAACCGAGAATAAACCTAAAAAGAAAAAGAGCTCCCCGTCTTCTAATATACAGTCGAAACGAAGCTATGCCATACTCAGAGGAACCTCAAGTCAAAATCCTGCGAGTAAGGGTGACAATACCAAGCCAGATATTCCGAAGACGAAAACGTCGGCGAAATCAGCCTTCTTTTGACATATCACTTATTCAAAACTCTTAAGTTCATAAAATTTATCAAATTGGGATATCACTACAATTTTGGTACAGACTAAATTCCTTAGTATTGTATTTTCCATATTCCTGCAAATAACTGACAGTTTTCAAGCTATGACAATTTTGTATACCTCATTTTAATCCAGAAGAAACACACTTTCTTTTGATATATCACTTATTCAAAATTCCTTGGTAGGTAGGTAGGTACTTTCACATTTTCAAGTACGACAATTTTGTATACCTTATTTTAATCCATGAGAAACGCACTTTCATTTGACATATCACTTATTTAAAAATATTAAGTTCATAAAATTTATCAAATTGGGACATTATTACAATTTTGGTACAGAGTGCCTTTCTTAGTACATTGTATTTTCCCTATTCCTGCAAATAACTTTGACAGTTTTCAAGCTACAACAATTTTGTACATCTAATTTTAATCCATAAGATACCCACGTTCTTTTGACATATCATTTATTCAAAAATCTTAAGTTCATAAAATTTATCATTACAACTTTGGTACAGACTAAATTCCTTATTATATTGTTTTTTCCATATTCCCTCAAATAATTTTGACAGTTTTCTAGCTACGACAATTTTGTTCTCATTATACCCTACACCACTATAGTGGCTTATTTGGCACAAGGACGCTATTTGGCTATTGAAAATTATTGAAATCGGTCCATTATTTCACCTGGCCCCCATACAACCGGATCCCCCCGAATAGGGCCTTTAACCTCATAATTATTTTAAATGATCTACTATCTCTACAAAAATTGAAAAAACTTAGTTTTATATAAATCTTAATAATTCTAGTGATTTTCGTAAAGATCGGGGATTATTTGACCCTAGCCCCCATACAAAGTCCCCTTCAGAAAATGACTTGAATGTCCACAATTCACTTATAAACACTAGGATAACGATGAAATTTTGCAAAAATAAGTTTTATATAAACATAAATCGATATTAAATTTATAATTTTTAATGATCGGACCAATTTTTGCCCTAGCCCCCATACAACGGGACCTACCGATTTGGGCCTTTTAGCTCATAACTACGACAAATATACTACTATCATTCAAAAAATTGGCACAACTATAAAACATAGATCCGGACATTAAATTTTATAAGGATCGAACAAATTTTTGACCTAGCCCCCATACAACCGGATAAATAAATAAATTACTTGAATGCTCCATACAACCGGACCTTCCGATTTGGACCTTTTATCTCTTAACTACATACGTCTAATATACTACTATCTATCAAAAACTCGGCACAATGTGCTGATGTTTGTAACACGCAAAAATATTTGTTTTAATGTATACCAGTCGGTTCAGAATCACAATTTTCAATATAATTTGTTAAAATTTGTCACATACTCTTCTCTGGATCCAATAACGAAGGCTGTTTAAAATTATTGAAATCGGTCTATTACGGATTTTACCTTTAAGTTTTCTTTGTGTTGAGAATAATTGATTTAAAAACTCATTTTAAAATTTTAAATCATATCTTCACTTCATATTAAACTGATATTGGTCTTTAATAGAATTAAACATATTTTGACGATTTTATTATTTTATGTTGGCAATTCCTTTTTATGTTTATGTTTATGTTATATGTATACAGCTTCTTTTAATTAATAGATACGCAATTAAATTTGCTCTTTGAATAAGTGATCTTTTTAGTGACAAATAGTGTTCTTTCCAGGAATAATTTTTGGAAAAAATAATACCTAGAATTTTTAATTTATCGACATTTTCAACAGCAGTGCTTTCTAAATTTATATTATAGGATTGGTTGTCACAAACCCTTTTCCTGCAAATATGTAATTTTTTGGTCTTTTCCGTAGAAATTTTGGCTCCAGATATTGAACACCAATCATTAATTTTGGTGAATACATTTTGCAATATGTTATTAGCTTCAGTGTTACTATTCTTTTTACAGAAGATGTATAATGACTCATTTATCATCGCTAAAATCATGGTCTAGGTTTCTTCGGCATTGTATAGACCCATTACTAAAAGGGGGTTTATTTAAGAAATTGGTGATATTTTGGATTTCAAATGACAAAATTAGTTATATCCCTAATGCATTTGTATTAAAAATATGATTCTGTTCGAAATATTTTTAGTATTTTTGCTAAAAATATTTACCTACGGAGGTGGGTACCTTGGCCTTCGAGACGGACAATGGATTTCCGACTTAGAATCCTCAGATAATAATAACAATAACATCAGATTCTCTCTCAATATCTGAGGCAAAGAGGATCAGGTGTCCCGAGGAGTTGACAACCGAGAATAAACCTTAAAATGAAAAAGAGCTCCCCGTCTTCTAATATACAGTCGAAACGAAGCTATGCCATACTCAGAGGAACCTCAAGTCAAAATCCTGCGAGTAAGGGTGACAATACCAAGCCAGATATTCCGAAGACGAAAACGTCGGCGAAATCAGCCTTCTTTTGACATATCACTTATTCAAAACTCTTAAGTTCATAAAATTTATCAAATTGGGATATCACTACAATTTTGGTACAGACTAAATTCCTTAGTATTGTATTTTCCATATTCCTGCAAATAACTGACAGTTTTCAAGCTATGACAATTTTGTATACCTCATTTTAATCCAGAAGAAACACACTTTCTTTTGATATATCACTTATTCAAAATTCCTTGGTAGGTAGGTAGGTACTTTTACATTTTCAAGTACGACAATTTTGTATACCTTATTTTAATCCATGAGAAACGCACTTTCATTTGACATATCACTTATTTAAAAATATTAAGTTCATAAAATTTATCAAATTGGGACATTATTACAATTTTGGTACAGAGTGCCTTTCTTAATACATTGTATTTTCCCTATTCCTGCAAATAACTTTGACAGTTTTCAAGCTACAACAATTTTGTACATCTAATTTTAATCCATAAGATACCCACGTTCTTTTGACATATCATTTATTCAAAAATCTTAAGTTCATAAAATTTATCATTACAACTTTGGTACAGACTAAATTCCTTATTATATTGTTTTTTCCATATTCCCTCAAATAATTTTGACAGTTTTCTAGCTACGACAATTTTGTTCTCATTATACCCTACACCACTATAGTGGCTTATTTGGCAAAAGGACGCTATTTGGCTATTGAAAATGATTGAAATCGGTCCATTATTTCACCTGGCCCCCATACAACCGGATCCCCCCGAATAGGGCCTTTAACCATAATTATTTTAAATGATCTACTATCTCTACAAAAATTGAAAAAACTTAGTTTTATATAAATCTTAATAATTCTAGTGATTTTCGTAAAGATCGGGGATTATTTGACCCTAGCCCCCATACAAAGTCCCCTTCAGAAAATGACTTGAATGTCCACAATTCACTTATAAACACTAGGATAACGATGAAATTTTGCAAAAATAAGTTTTATATAAACATAAATCGATATTAAATTTATAATTTTTAAGGATCGGACCAATTTTTGCCCTAGCCCCCATACAACGGGACCTACCGATTTGGGCCTTTTAGCTCATAACTACGACAAATATACTACTATCATTCAAAAAATTGGCACAACTATAAAACATAGATCCGGACATTAAATTTTATAAGGATCGAACAAATTTTTGACCTAGCCCCCATACAACCGGATAAATAAATAAATTACTTGAATGCTCCATACAACCGGACCTTCCGATTTGGACCTTTTATCTCTTAACTACATACGTCTAATATACTACTATCTATCAAAAACTCGGCACAATGTGCTGATGTTTGTAACACGCAAAAATATTTGTTTTAATGTATACCAGTCGGTTCAGAATCACAATTTTCAATATAATTTGTTAAAATTTGTCACATACTCTTCTCTGGATCCAATAACGAAGGCTGTTTAAAATTATTGAAATCGGTCTGTTACGGATTTTACCTTTAAGTTTTCTTTGTGTTGAGAATAATTGATTTAAAAACTCATTTTAAAATTTTAAATCATATCTTCACTTCATATTAAACTGATATTGGTCTTTAATAGAATTAAACATATTTTGACGATTTTATTATTTTATGTTGGCAATTCCTTTTTATGTTTATGTTTATGTTATATGTATACAGCTTCTTTTAATTAATAGATACGCAATTAAATTTGCTCTTTGAATAAGTGATCTTTTTAGTGACAAATAGTGTTCTTTCCAGGAATAATTTTTGGAAAAAATAATACCTAGAATTTTTAATTTATCGACATTTTCAACAGCAGTGCTTTCTAAATTTATATTATAGGATTGGTTGTCACAAACCCTTTTCCTGCAAATATGTAATTTTTTGGTCTTTTCCGTAGAAATTTTGGCTCCAGATATTGAACACCAATCATTAATTTTGGTGAATACATTTTGCAATATGTTATTAGCTTCAGTGTTACTATTCTTTTTACAGAAGATGTATAATGACTCATTTATCATCGCTAAAATCATGGTCTAGGTTTCTTCGGCATTGTATAGACCCATTACTAAAAGGGGGTTTATTTAAGAAATTGGTGATATTTTGGATTTCAAATGACAAAATTAGTTATATCCCTAATGCATTTGTATTAAAAATATGATTCTGTTCGAAATATTTTTAGTATTTTTGCTAAAAATATTTACCTACGGAGGTGGGTACCTTGGCCTTCGAGACGGACAATGGATTTCCGACTTAGAATCCTCAGATAATAATAACAATAACATCAGATTCTCTCTCAATATCTGAGGCAAAGAGGATCAGGTGTCCCGAGGAGTTGACAACCGAGAATAAACCTTAAAATGAAAAAGAGCTCCCCGTCTTCTAATATACAGTCGAAACGAAGCTATGCCATACTCAGAGGAACCTCAAGTCAAAATCCTGCGAGTAAGGGTGACAATACCAAGCCAGATATTCCGAAGACGAAAACGTCGGCGAAATCAGCCTTCTTTTGACATATCACTTATTCAAAACTCTTAAGTTCATAAAATTTATCAAATTGGGATATCACTACAATTTTGGTACAGACTAAATTCCTTAGTATTGTATTTTCCATATTCCTGCAAATAACTGACAGTTTTCAAGCTATGACAATTTTGTATACCTCATTTTAATCCAGAAGAAACACACTTTCTTTTGATATATCACTTATTCAAAATTCCTTGGTAGGTAGGTAGGTACTTTCACATTTTCAAGTACGACAATTTTGTATACCTTATTTTAATCCATGAGAAACGCACTTTCATTTGACATATCACTTATTTAAAAATATTAAGTTCATAAAATTTATCAAATTGGGACATTATTACAATTTTGGTACAGAGTGCCTTTCTTAGTACATTGTATTTTCCCTATTCCTGCAAATAACTTTGACAGTTTTCAAGCTACAACAATTTTGTACATCTAATTTTAATCCATAAGATACCCACGTTCTTTTGACATATCATTTATTCAAAAATCTTAAGTTCATAAAATTTATCATTACAACTTTGGTACAGACTAAATTCCTTATTATATTGTTTTTTCCATATTCCCTCAAATAATTTTGACAGTTTTCTAGCTACGACAATTTTGTTCTCATTATACCCTACACCACTATAGTGGCTTATTTGGCACAAGGACGCTATTTGGCTATTGAAAATTATTGAAATCGGTCCATTATTTCACCTGGCCCCCATACAACCGGATCCCCCCGAATAGGGCCTTTAACCTCATAATTATTTTAAATGATCTACTATCTCTACAAAAATTGAAAAAACTTAGATTTTCGTAAAGATCGGGGATTATTTGACCCTAGCCCCCATACAAAGTCCCCTTCAGAAAATGACTTGAATGTCCACAATTCACTTATAAACACTAGGATAACGATGAAATTTTGCAAAAATAAGTTTTATATAAACATAAATCGATATTAAATTTATAATTTTTAAGGATCGGACCAATTTTTGCCCTAGCCCCCATACAACGGGACCTACCGATTTGGGCCTTTTAGCTCATAACTACGACAAATATACTACTATCATTCAAAAAATTGGCACAACTATAAAACATAGATCCGGACATTAAATTTTATAAGGATCGAACAAATTTTTGACCTAGCCCCCATACAACCGGATAAATAAATAAATTACTTGAATGCTCCATACAACCGGACCTTCCGATTTGGACCTTTTATCTCTTAACTACATACGTCTAATATACTACTATCTATCAAAAACTCGGCACAATGTGCTGATGTTTGTAACACGCAAAAATATTTGTTTTAATGTATACCAGTCGGTTCAGAATCACAATTTTCAATATAATTTGTTAAAATTTGTCACATACTCTTCTCTGGATCCAATAACGAAGGCTGTTTAAAATTATTGAAATCGGTCTGTTACGGATTTTACCTTTAAGTTTTCTTTGTGTTGAGAATAATTGATTTAAAAACTCATTTTAAAATTTTAAATCATATCTTCACTTCATATTAAACTGATATTGGTCTTTAATAGAATTAAACATATTTTGACGATTTTATTATTTTATGTTGGCAATTCCTTTTTATGTTTTTGAAAGCTCATTTTGTTATCGAACTTCTTTTATTTACAAACTTAACCATTAGCTAAATTGACCAATGATTACACGACATCTGCCAAGCTTGTGTTAGATCAAATGACAGATTGACACGTGCGAAACAAGGAAAAATAAATAGGAAAATTCATAATTACTACGCGTAGTACTTTTGGGCAAAAAGTCAGTTGACAACGTGCTTTCGCACAGAAAAGTCCTAGCCTTGTGCTAGGACGGACGAAAAAGAAAACAAGTGAGAGTGTTATATTCGGCTGTGTCGAATCTCATATACCCACCTTCCCTATAAACATCTGGGTGATATTACTCATCAAATTAACTGAGGAGGACTTTATATGAGAGAGAGGTTTTATTATTGACCGTTTATTATAAATCATAATTTCGAATATCACTTTCTGTCACTTTCCGTATGAAATTTGGTAGGAAGATTTACATTCCTATAAATGTTTCTTATATCAAATTTCATAATTGTTCACGTATTTTTAAATCAGCAGTGATCGTTAAAGTAATTTTCTTATGGACCGATCCTCAATAAATTTGGTAGAGAGATTTTAACTCGTATAAAACATACACAGATGAACAAAAGTCACCGTCATTTGCCTTATTAAATGTTTGGAGAGCTCCTGAGCTCTAAAAACAATTTAAAAAATAAAAATTGTTAATTCTACATAAACTATAATTTATTTAAAATGTTTTGTTGTTAAAACTATATTATTTTCACTAGCCTTATTTAGAAAAACAAATATTTTGGATTTTTGGCATATATGTATTTCTCGTGGACAAAATTCACCGTCACTGTATCTTAATTTGCTAAATATTAATAAATATTATAGCGATTTTGCTTCTATAAACGCTTTTATAAAATTTTCTGTAATATGGTTACTTCAACACTGATCTGGCACAATTTTATAACGATACTTCGATTTAGAAATTTTCTAGAACCACGCGTCTTTCCTTTGCAAAAGAGCAAGAGAACAGATTTTTGGGATAAAGTAATATTCATTGATGAGAGTAAATTGTGCATATATAAATCGGACGGACATGTATGTGTGTCGAATTTCATCGCTTTTCTCGTATTTCTAAGCCAGTAATGAGCTTTAACCCATTAGATCCCAACCATCTTCAAATCAATAAATTTAAATTTTTGTTGCAAAATACATCTTATTATGGGTTAATTTAAAATAAAATTTAAAAACAAAAAATTTATAAATTTTGGAAATGCGATTTTTGAGCTGTACTCGGATGGGTACAGCGGGACAATATGGGTATAAATATAAATAAATAAAAAAAATTTAAAAGCTATTTGTATTATTATACCCTTCACCACTATAGTGGGAAGGGTATTATGCGTTTGTGCTGATGTTTGTAACGCACTAAAATATTAGTACTATACCCACCTCGCAATCAAGATAAGTAAAATTGGTCCATTATTTCACCTAGCCCCCTACAACTGAACCCCCCGAAAAGGGCTTTGGAGCTCATAATTCAGTATAATATAAATGTATCTCGATAAAAGTTCGCAATACTAAGTTTCATACAAGCCTTGATGACCCTGCCGAATTTCGAAATGATCGGACTTCATTTGACCCTAGCCCCCATACAAAGCCCCCCTTCGGAAAACGACTTGAATATCCGCAATTCACTTATTAACACTAATATTGCAATGGAATTTATCACAGACAAATATTATATAAAATATTATAAATCTATCTAGCCCATTTTATCGGGATCGGTTCACATTTGCTCCTATCCCCCATATAAAGCCTCTTTCAGAAAATTAGTTTTTCGTCAATAAATTGCTTAAATAAATCGGAATCAAGGTAATATTCCAGATAAATGCTTTATTATGAAAAATAGATCACATTTAATATTCATAACTGGTGTAGGGTATCATATGGTCGGCCACGCCCGACTATACTTTCTTACTTGTTTTTTTTTAATATTTTGGTACATTCCTACATAAAAAATCGAATCAATTAGTATTGATCATTTTTCCATTAGATTAATTATGAAATGTATTGAATTTCTTTGTGAATTACCGTATTCAGTGCACTTTTTCGACACTTTATTGATATTTGTGCTAAAATAAATTAATTAAAATTCATCATATGGAATGTATTCTTCACTGACACTACTGTCATACACTTCCCATTCACCAAAAGTGTTGTCTGGTAGATCCTCCAGTAATTAACAGTATTTATCAATTCCTCTTTTTATCAATTTCTTCGCAATATTTGGAAAAATAATGGAAAATCTAAATGTGAACTGATTTTATTATAAAGATAATCAGTAGCACCTACAAGCCTTCTAAAATATTTACCAAAAAGCACATAAACATCCTTAATAGATAATTAAGATATATGAAAAAATAGACATGGGTAGTCCCATTGTACCCAAGCGAGTACACCAATATTTAAGCTTATAAAAATTAACTTAAAAACTAATTTTTAATTATTTTCTAAGAAAATCCTAATGGTCTGATCTGTTTACTTTATTTTTCTGTAAAATTCTAATCCATTCAACTCAAAATGTATGAGTTTGACATCAAATTGCAATGAAAGGGGCGAAAAATCGAAAAATTGAAAAACTCTGTTGACAAAAAAATTATTTAAAATTTACCGTTATGTTTTTATGACTTTATAATTCGGTACATTTACCCCCTTATTCACAAACAACATTTTTATTTTATAAAAGGTTTATAAAACAACATTTCCATACAAAATCTAATTTATAAACTGTTTATAAAATAAAAAATTTGTTTGTGAATAAGGGGTTACTCTTTAGATCCCAAAGTAATGTTCCAAAAATCAAATTTTTCAAAAAACTCAGTAATATGGATAATCTAGCTTTGTTTGTTTCTCGGTTGTTTTTTTGTACCCAAGCGAGTAAAGTGGGAACGAATGGGTTAAAGTTATTTTCTGAAGGAGAGCTCTGGCTCGTAAGAAACTTACTTATGTCGAATTTCATCTCTATACTCGTATTTTTAAGCCACTAATGGTCGTTAAAGTAATTTTTTGAAGGGGGCTTTATATGGGGAGTAGGGTTTATTATGGACCGATCCTCATAAAATTTGGTAGGGAGATTTTGGATCATATGAAACATATTTGTGTCGAATTTCATCGCTATACTCGTACTTTTAAAACAGTTTTTCCCGTTAAAGCTGTTTTTCGGCGGTCCACTTGTATGGGGGCTATCCGAAAACGTGGTCCAATATTGCCCATTTTCAATACCAAACAAACCTTACCTACATAGAATATGTGTGAAAATTTTCTAAAAAATTTGTTAGAGAGGTTTTGGATCATAAGAGACTTAAATATGTCAAATTTCATTGTTATAATAGTATTTTTAAGTCATAATGATCGTTAAAGTAATTTTTTTACCTTATATGGGGGGGGGGTGTGTTAGGGTCAACTATGGACCGATCCACATAAAACTTTGATAAAGCGATTATGGCTCCATTGAAACTTATGTGTGTCGAATTATATTATTCTTAAGCCAGTAATGAGCGTTAAAGTCATTTTATGAAGGGGACCTTATATGGGGGTAGTGTCAATTATGGACCGATCCACATAAAATTTGGTAGAGAGGTTTTGGATCATAAGAGACTTAATTATGTCAAATTTCATTGCTATACTAGTATTTTTAAGCCAGTAATAAGCGTTAAAGTCATTTTTTGAAGGGGACCTTATATGGGGGTAGGGTCAATTATGGACCGATCCTCATAAAATTTGGTAGGATCATAGGAAACTTATTTGTGTCGAATTTCATAGCTATACTCGTACTTTTAAAACTATTTTTCCCATTGTGATTTCCTTTAATAAAGAATAAAGAACAAGAACATATGAGAGAATACAGAAAAGTAAGAGAGAGAAAAAGTGAAAAGAGTAAGTAATTCCCCCCATAAGGGATTACAAAAAGAAAGTGGACATGGAAGGGAAATATCATTGTCCGTTGCTCTGATGAAACCTCATATGTCGCCTAAGTCACATCCTACTACATCTCCCAGTTCATCGAGGAATCTTCTACCTAGCCATTTCAGTCTCAGACTATGTACTCTGGGCAATAAAGTGAAAGATTTAAAAAAAAAAAAATAAAAAATAGAGAAAACATTAAAAGATGAACTCAAAAAAAGCTTACAAAAGTGAAGAAAGCTGAAGATAAAAATACAAGAACAAAAAGAACAATAAAATCCAAAAAGAAAATCGCTGAGAACAAATGATGAAAATAACGAAGTAAAATAAATTGAAACGAGTAATGTAAAAAGGAGACCAGCCAAAACGAAATAAGAGAAAAAACCAACAAGACCAGAGTCACCATCATTCAACATGCATTTTCCGGCACATCAGAATCCAGCTAATACATCAACTTAAGTATTAATACCGTAGTTATATAGATTTAATTTTATTATTATTATTAATAATATAGAATTTAACATTATTCATTATATCATTGTTATTTTGATTCCTAGGATATTACATGCAATAATATTATATCCTATATATATTTATATATATGTATAGTCAAACTCGTTTATAACGAACTCCGCGGGACCAGTCAAATTTGTTCGTTATAAGCGAAGTTCGTAATAAGACAGGTGAAGTTTTTGTAGTTCCAAAAATAAAGTGGCATTTTACGAAATTTTAAGAATATGATTTATAAATTTATTTAATATTCTTTACAAAAAACACCATTGATTTTATTTGTTCATATTTTTCTTAACAAATTTAAGTTTTTTTTTTCAACAAAGCAAAATATATCCTTATGATTTCAACACATAATTTTGAAGTTCGTTATAAAAAAGGAAAATTGTATGAAATTGTACTTGAAGGACTGAAAAAGTAGTTCGTTTTATACGAGGATTCATAATAACCGAGTTCTTTATAAGAGATGTTTTTTGTATGAAAATAGTAACCAAAATTGCGGGACTTGAAAACTTGTTCGCAATAACCGAGAATAATCGAGTTTGACTGTATATTAGGGTGATCGACTCGATTTTTCAACCGGTTTTAAAACCGATTTTTTCTGCTTTACCAGTGTCGGTTTTTTCTAAATGTTGATTTTTCGAATATCGAATAACCCGGTTTTTTCACTTTTTAAAAACCGGTTTCGAATACTTTTATTTGCTTTGTATTCAAAGATTATTTAAATGAAATTTTGAAGTAAATAATACAGCCCGTTTAAATTTAAAAATATTCGAGTCCAGGAACTAGGATATATTTTTCTAAAGCACCATTGGTTAAACTTTTTTGATCTTCCTAATTAATTAAAAAATTTTATTTGTAAAATTGATAACTGTTTAATAAAATTTTATTAATCTTAAGATTATATTCCAATTACAATAATTAATTTACCGCTGAAATATTATGGAAGTGTTGGAATGCCTATGAAAATTTCCTAAAAGGGCTTTAGAATAAGCTAGGATTACATAGTACCTTATGTTTAACAGAAGTGTCCACTTTTTTCCTAATTTTTTTTTATATTAAAGAAATAATGTAAATCAGACGACTAGATCTAAAGTTATAATCTGTTAAACTGTTAAAAATCATTTCGGGCCATGTTTTATTAATCAAATTTAATCATAAACATTAATTTCTTCAAATTAACATATATTTTTTTATTTATTATGAAAAACCGGTTAACCGGTTTTTTCTGAATTTGAAAAATATCAACCGGTTTTTTTGAAATGTCAACTATTCGAACTATTCGAAAACCGGTAATATATAATTATGTATGTATGTATGTATGTATGTATGTATGTATGTATGTATGTATGTATGTATGTATGTATGTATGTATGTATGTATGTATGTATGTATGTATGTATGTATGTATGTATGTATGTATGTATGTATGTATGTATGTATGTATGTATGTATGTATGTATGTATGTATGTATGTATGTATGTATGTATGTATGTATGTATGTATGTATGTATGTATGTATGTATGTATGTATGTATGTATGTATGTATGTATGTATGTATGTATGTATGTATGTATGTATGTATGTATGTATGTATGTATGTATGTTTGTATGTATGTATGTATGTATGTATGTATGTATGTATGTATGTCTGTATGTATGTATGTATGTATGTATGTATGTATGTATGTATGTATGTATGTATGTATGTATGTATGTATGTATGTATGTATGTATGTATGTATGTATGTATGTATGTATGTATGTATGTTTGTTTGTATGTATGTATGCATGTATGTATGTATGTTTGTATGTATGTATCGGCTGCACCGATTTTCTAGCAATTTTCACAGTGTCTTCCTGTATATCTGGAAGGAACTATAGGCTAATTTTTATTTCGAAATTTCAAATGCGAGGGGTGCCACGCCCACATACAAACTTAGTATTAAAAGTCGCATATCTCAGAAAGTACAACAGCTAGAGTCTTCAAATTTTGTATGGACATCTTTGACATCCATAAGATTATTTTCGGACAAAATGGGCGTGGCACCTTCCATATGAAGAAAATATTAAAAAAGTATATCTGAGAAAATATAACAGATAGAGTCCTCATATTTTGTCGGAACCAATTTAGTGTCAATATGATTATTTAAGGAAAAAGGGGGCGGACTAGAAGTAGGGGGCGTGGCACATCCCATATGAATTAAATACAAAAACTCCCTTATCTGGGAAACTATTAGAGTTAAAATCTTAAAATTTTGTACGAAGAACTTTAACATCCATGTAAACATTTTGGGTAATAAATTGGCGGACTACCAATGGGGGGCGTTGCTCCTCCCATATGAATGAAATATACAAAAATTCGTTTATCTGGGAAACTAAAAGAGATACTTTATTAAAATTTTGCACGAAGAACTTTAATATTTATCTGAACATTTTGGGGAAAAAGGACGGACTTTCATTAGGGTGGCTTGAAAATACAAAATCTCGTATATCTGGGAAATTATTATATTATTCAAATTTTTCATAAGTTACATTAAAATCTAATTTGGATAAATTGGCGAACTTGCAATAATTTGCGTGGCATCTCAATATGCAAAAAAATTTATATCTGAAAACTATTATAGTTAGAATTTTCAAAATCGTAGTGTTTTTATACCCTCCACCACCATCAGTGGTGATAGAAGGTATAATATAACTTTGTCATTCCGTGTGTAAAACAAAGAAATATTCATCTGAGAAGTATATATATATTCTGGGTCCTTATCAAATTCCAAGTCGATTTAGCTATGTCCCTCTGTCTGCCTAGAACACGCTCACGTTAAAACTAAGCAAAAGAAGTAATACCCCATTTACACATACACGAAATCTAGTACTTATGAGATTTCGAGCCAAATCTACTTGATTTTAACTAGATTTCCCATACAAAACAAAATCTACTTCGTAACTAGATTTCGTTAAAATCTGCTCAAAATCTAATAGTTTTTAGTGATGCAACTCTGTTTTTTCTTAAATAATACTAAAAAATACGACACTAAACAAGAAAAAAGAGGAAAACAAAACAAACAAAAAAAATTAAAATGTCGACAAAATTTTTATAAATTGAAAAACATGAATGAAAAGTTAATCTAAAATAAAAGGTAATGTTATATTTAAATATCTATTTTTTTATTTTAAATGGAATTTTGATAAATATCCCATTTTTCCTTCTTATTTTTCATATCACACACTTTTTCAAGAAATATTAGAAAAAATGAAATCTTCTTAAATGTCAAGAATAGTAAGTGTAAACGGACTAGATTTGGAAAAAGATTTTAAATGAAATCTACTAGATTTCGTGTATGTGTAAATGGGGTATAAACCAAATTCACCGAAAATATTCATTGTTATCCTAAGCAGTTTGGTATTGAAAATTAGCCAAATCGGTTCACATCGGCAAAATTTATGAATCAAAATATAAAACAACTCCGAAAAAATACGTTTTTTGCACATTCCGATGTAATTTTCACGAAAACTATGTAATATAATTCCATGAAAATCGTCACACAAAAAAATCTGCACAAAAGCTTGATTCCTGTTGAAAATTGCTAAAATCGGTCCACAATTTCATATACCTCCCACACAAAAGTACATATTCTCGGAAAATGAGTTTTTTTGTTAATAACTTCCGTCAGAATGTTGATATCTTCACAAAAATTTACAAACTAAAATTTTATGTCAATAGAATTTATTCAGAGAAAAAATTTTCTGGATCGGTCCATAATTGGACATAGCTCCCATACAAGGTCCCCTCCCGAAAATCACTTAAACGCACATAATTCATTACTAAATTGTGATATCCATATAAAACTTGGTACAAGTATTGCCCTCACATATAGAAATGTTACTATGAAATTTATTTCCGATCGGTCCATAATTGGTTATAGCTCCCATACAAGGTCCCCTCCCGAAATACACTTAAAAACACATAACTCATTACTAAATTAAGATATCCATATACAATTTGGTACAAGTATTGCTCATATACACAGAAATATTACTGTGAATTTTTTTCCGATCGGTCCATAATTGGTCATAGCTCCCATACAAGGTTCCCTCCCGAAAATCACTTAAACGCGCATAACTCATTACTAAATTAAGATCCATACAAAATTTGGTACAAGTATTGCTCATGTATACAGAAATATTACTATGAAATTTTTTTCCGATCGGTCCATAATTGGTCATAGCACCCATACAAGGTCCCCTCCCGAAAAACACTTGAAAACACATAACTCATTATTAAATTAAGATATCCATATAAAATTTGGTACAAGTATTGCTCATATGCACAAAAATATTACTGTGAATTTTTTTTCCGATCGGTCCATTGGTCGTAGCTCCCATACAAGGTCCCCTCCCGAAAATCACTTAAACGCACATAACTTATTACTAAATTAAGATATCCATATAAAATTTGGCACAAGTATTGCTCTTATATACAGAAATATTAATATATCAATATAAAGTTTGGTACAAATAATTGCTCTTATATACAGAAATATTACAGTAAATTTGTTTTCCGATCGAACCATAGATTGTCATAGCTTCCATACAAGGTCTCTTTCAGAAAAATACCTAAAGGCACATAACTCATTACCAAATAGTGATACCCATAAAAAATTTGGCATAAATACTTTTTTTGTACAGAGAAATGTTATTTCAAAAATTAATTAATTAATTAATTAATTCAAAATTTAGCACAAATATTGCTCTTATATACATAAATTACACTATAAAATTGTTTTACGATCGGTCCATATTTGGTCATAGCTCTCATACTAGGTCCCCTACAGAAAATCACTTAAATGCACAATATTACCAATGATAATGATGTAGATACAGAATTTTGAAATTTTGTCTTTATATACATACATAATTGGTCATAGCTCCCATACAAGGTCCTTTTACGAAAATCTCTTAAACGCACATTACGCATTACCAAATAAAGCTATTGATACAAAATTTGGCACAAATGTTATTTTGTATACAAAAATTATATTTCAAGATATTTTCACGATCGGTTCATAACATGAGTGCGGTTGGTCCCATACAAGTTTCCCTTCAGGAAATCACTTAAACACACATTATTTATTACGAAATTACGATACAGGTACAAAATATTACTGAAATATAGCTTTTATGTACAGAAATTTTGCTTAAAGAATTTCTTACGATTGGTCTATAATTGGTCATATCTCCCATACTAGGTCCTGCCCCTGAAAGCACTTTAACCGTATTTAACTAGTTGCATTATCAATTTGAGTAGAACAAAATTATATATATTTTGAAAACCCTTAAATCTTTCACACACATGCATACATGCAAATTATTAAAAATGTATCGATAAAGCATATCTTAGGGCGCTTTAAAAATATAAAAGAAAATGGCGTTTGTAATGTTCAATAGATCTTGGCATTGTAACGTATTTAAGCTGTTTAAATCTTGGGGTTTTTCTATTTAAGACATGAGAAAACTTATTTCTACAAATATTTGATCAATTAAAAAAGTATTAATATAAAAGTAGCTGGTGGAGGGTATTTAAGAATATAGCACTCTAACTTGTTTTATTTACATTACTTTAAGGGTAGCAAAGCACACTGGGTATAGCTAGTTGTATATAAAAAACCCTAGTATTAATATGAAAAAGAAAAACCTAAATAAGAATCACTTGAATTTTTAAGACTTTTATTTCTCTTTTGTATACTACATGAAAAGAAGAATATTTTTGTTTCAGTTTAAGTTGATCTTTTGTAAGTGATGTTGTGTTTTGTTAAAAAAGTTATTTTATTGTAAAAATTTTAAATAATTATGATGATCTCAAAAGCAGGAACGGATTTAAAAATTAAGGTAAATTTATTTTATACATTCTAGTTTTAATACTGACAATTTCCTCTTGGTTTTTTACAGAAACTGTAAAGGACGATGGCCGAGAATTTCAAAAGAAAATTAAGTTTAATTTCATTTATCTTCGTTAAAATTGTTTAATTATATTTTTATTGAATTAACTATGATACATGTTTATTATTTGATGATCATTTTTAAATAAACTTGGATAATTTTAAAATAAATATAAAAAATATATTTTTTTTCTATAACAAAGTCGGAAGACATGGTACTTTAACTTACAAATGCAAATAAGATTGTAATCTACATACATTACATTCTTATTTGCAAGCGTCATAGGCGTCTCATTAACTTCGCTTAGAACTCCACACATTATGTAAGTGAAATTTTAATTTGTCTTAATGATATTGTGGCTTACATGTGAGGACTCAAAGTCATACATTCGTTTTGGGCCACACAATACTAAAATATTTTAATGTAAAATGATTTATTATATATAATTTGTATTTATTTATGTAGTGTTCGTTAATTCAAATTAATTGTAATGCCATCTATGTATCAATGTCTGTGTTACTTATAAACTACAACTCTATTAACAGAGTTGTATTGAAATGTAATATATGTCAACTGTGCGTTTTTCTATGTATATGTGTGTCGATGATCTGTGTGTATAAAAGGCAGACAAAGATCAGTTGGTTTTGGACTGTTCACTAGGTAATATGTTTGTTTGACATTTGCCTTAAAAAACTAGACACTAGACGAAGTTTGTTTGACTTGTCTTTTGTTTATACAATATGGATAGAGTTTGTTTGACTTGTCCTATGTAAAATTATAAGGGCATCGTTTGTTTGACCTGCCTTTATTAAAATTATGTGTTGTTTCTTTTTATGTGCGCGTGTAAAATGTTATAATTAAAATTTTCTTTAAATAAAACCTTTATAACGTGATACGAAAAAAATATATCAGTGTTATTTTGTAATATTTCGTTAATACTGATAACGACCTTGGACAACGCTGAGCTACCCCAGCGTAGATGAGAAATTCCGTCGTTACAGTGGCGCCCGAGCAGGGACATAAAAATAATGACCGAAAGGCATTCAAAAAGAAAATAAATTAAAAACTGTGAAAATTTATGTTGTAATCCGGTTTTGTTTAAAAGAAAAAGATATATTTGTGAATCATGTTGAAAAATTCCTGGGCCTATACCTTAAGAAAGGATGAGTTGGTATCCTACTTGGATGAGTTTGGAATTCAACCAGCCCGCAGCGTGGACGAGAAGAGAAGGCAGATGGCACAATTTGTTGGTAGCCCACACTCTCCTGACCAATGACATCGTTTACTGGAGTTGCAGGCAAAGTATGAAAATTCCTCAGGTAACTTTCCAAAGCAAACCATCTCCAAGCATGTCACCATCGAAAGCTCCCAAAATATTAATTAACGGAGAATCGAGCCCACTAAAATTAGAATCAGGTATGTCATTACAAAATATTAATACCAGGAATACAGAGTTAGATGATTCATCCGAGAATAAAGTGGAGAAAAAAGAAAAAGAAAGACAATTAATGAAGAAACGCAATTAATAAAAAGCACAATTAATGAACATTATTGACTTAGTAGGAAAGTGGGGTATATGATGGAGGAAAGGATCCTCTACTATTTATTGAAAGATTGGAGGAAATGGCGGAACTATACAATGTCGATAAAAATTTCTTGTCTAGAACCATGCCTTAGTTATGCAAGGAAAGAGCATTGATATGCTTCCGAAATAACAACAATCATTGGGATACATGGGAATCTTTCAAACCAGATATTTTGAAAAGCTGGAAGATGATATCCGTAGGAGAGTTCAGCGATCAAGGGAAACTTTCAAAGAGTACGTGTTAGCCGTACAGAACTTGATGAGACATACGGAGATGACCGATGAACAAAAGCTAGAGCGGATTTACCGTAACGCGCATCCAAACCACCTGTGGTATATACATCGAAGGGATTTTACTAATTTAAACGAACTTCTATCCCTCGCAGACGATTTTGAAAGTATACCCACTACAAACAACCTTCCGGATAACCCCCGAGCTCCCATCAACTATGATTCTATCGAAAGGATTTCGAACCAGCCTGGTTAGAAATAACGCCTCAACATTAACCATTACCTATGGAAGTGATAAATTTAAGTTGTGATGAAAACCGAATGTGTGCAAATGTTAAAGTCGGAGAGAACACCATAACTGCTACTATTGACACAGGTGCAACCAGCAGTTATATTAGTGAAAATTTGGCTTATACCATTTTTGCTGCTTATCCAAAAGATACCACCAATCTTGAGGTCATACTAGCCGATGGATCAACTAACTAAATATGGAGTGCTATTGAAAGTCCTGTAAAAATTGGTCAAGGTCAACGAAACGTCTGTCTCTATGTTTGGATGATACCCTCTCTGGATGTGACCCAACATGTATGGTAATACAAAACCAACCTGGTTGTTCCGGAAATCCATCATCAACACCGACAGAAGAAATTGAAATATCACATACCCCTCCTACATCTGAGGACCAACAAACTTCACTTGATCAGGTAAGTGTATCCGTTTCAATGATAGACAGGACAACTTATAATGACCACGACGCCGAAAATCAAGAAACAATTAATACTTTTATTGAGAAAGAATTACAGAAGATTAGAGATATTCATGGGCCGACAAACCTAACGGAGCACCATATCGTCATGAAGGATGACCGTCCCATAAAAATTAGATACACTAATAGCAACCCGACCATGCATAGAACACACGTCCAGCCCATATAATTTTCCTATAACACTAGCCTAGAAGAAAAATTGCTCATGGAGACTCTATATGGATTTTCGCCAGCTAAATAATCGTTCAACCCCCGATGCCTACCCTTTACCGCGTATTAGCCACATTCTGGACCGACTAAGAGAAGTGAAATACATCAGCTGTATCGATTTAGAAAATGGCTATTGGTAAATACCAATAGCTAAAAATAGCTCAAAATACACAGCGTTCACCGTACCTGGCCGTGGTCTCTATCAATGGAGAGTGATGCCATTTGGACTACACTCAGCGCCAGCCACATTTCAACGAACCCTCGATCAAGTTATTGGAGCTGAAATGGAACCTCATGCTTTCGCGTATTTGGACGACATCACCGTTACGAGCAAAACAATTACTCAACATATGCAACACCTGAAGGAAGTATTTATTCGACTGAGGAGAGCCATTTTAGTAGTAAATCCTGAAAAATGTGAGTTCTTCAAGAAAGAAACCAAATATTTTGGCCATGTATGTGAAGAAGGCATCAAAACCGATCCCGACAAAATTGCGGTCATTTCGAAAATACCAGCTCCTAAAAATGTGAAGGATGTACGTAGATTTCTGGGAATTACATCGTGGTACAGGCGTTTCGCCCCAGACTTCGCAACATTTTCACAACCATTAACATCGTTTTTGAAGAAGGGCAAACATTTTAAGTGGAGTCCAGAACAACAAAACCTTTGAAGAATTAAAACACAAACTCACCGAGTCACCCATACAGGTTTGTCCAGATTTTTCCAAAACCTTCAAACTACAAACCGATGCAAGTGATTTCGGGTTGGTAGCAGTGCTCACCCAAGAAATCATGATGACCCTACCGCTGGCCATCTTGGAATTCGAAAAACAATTAACCTTGTTTGTAATCGTTACTATTGGCCAGGTATGTTCCGAGATATCTGCCGCTATGTGAGAAAATGTTCATCGTGCCAAAAATATAAAATCAGCCAACAAAAGCCAGCAGGCGAGATGCTAGTCAGAATACCAGAGGAACCATGGGCTACTATCTGTCTAGATTTTGTTGGATCATTACCACCAAACATGGAAGCACTATGTTACTTGTAATAACAGATAGATTTTCAAAATGGACTGAAATTGTACCCCTTAGGAAAACAACGTCGGAAAGCCTAATTTAAGCCTTCAGAGAACGCGTGTTGTCGAGATTCGGAGTTCCCAAAGTCGCTATAACAGATAATGGATCACAATTTACCAGTAAAGTGTTTCGAAAATATTTGGAAGAAATTGGTGTGTCACAACAATTCACTGCACCTTACACACCACAACAAAATCCTACGGAACGCGTCAACAGAACGATAAAAACGATGATATCGCAGCTGTCGTAGAACAAACACGCCATTTGGGATGAACTTCTTCCGGAAATCACCTTGGCCATAAATACAAGCTGTTCTGAATCAACAGGCTATTCACCAGCATACATAGTACAAGGTCGAGAACCGTGATTACCAAACGCATGATACGATGAAGTGACCATAGGTACAGGAGTACCAACACTTAACCCAAAAGAGAAGGCGGCTCAATTAAAAGAAGTTTTTTGGTTAGTGAGAAGTAATCTAGCCAAGGCCTCACAGGATCAAAACGGCATTACAATTTGAGACGTCGAATATGGAAGCCACATATAGGAGAGGAAGTATTGGTCCGTCAACAAAAGCTTTCAAAAGCCGCAGACCAATTTGCAGCCAAAGTAGCACCCAAGTTTGATGGTCCTTATGAAATAATCGAAATGCCATCCAAGGTCATTGTGAAACTAAAGAGTCGGAAGACAATGACATTAAATCTGCCTATATCTCTACACATACCCAGCAAAATCTTTGCTTACAATGATTACCATTAAGTACTTTATTAATGACTTACTTTGTATGTAAAGTCTAAAAAAATATCAAAATAAAGAAACAAACAAACATAAAACAGTTACTTTTTCTTTTTTTCCTTTTTTTGTGCACACGATATCGAATATCTATTTTTAGACAAACAGAAAATAAAATAGTATTTGTGTGTGAAAACTATTATTTGACGCACAATAAAACAGCTAAGCAGTGGTGTAGTGAGTGGAGCATCCAACTGGCAGACGGAAGGTATTGAGTTCAACCCCAGTCTGTGTCGACTTTTTATTTTTATTTTTTCATAAATATTCTATAAATAACTCTACTAAAAAAAACAACTTATTTCCAACCAAATAATATTGACTTACTTTTGGAACATCTCAAACAAAAATAAGTACTTTTTCTAGTAGAATTGTAAGCACTTTACTCGATGAATTCTGGTGATTTTTCTAGTGAATTTGTAAGCAAATATTTTGCTGGGTATAATTATAAAAAAACTTTTTGCATTTTATTTTCTTATTATTATAAATGTGCTGTTTTGTCTATTCGATAGAATAACGAATAAAATGGCAGAAGAAACAGAAATCTAACAAATACATAAGAAAGTAAAAAGTATACTAAGAGTGAGAGGTCCTATTAACGCGCATGATCAGCCAACCAGAGTTACATATGTCAGACGATGATCCTTAAACATCTTGACAATAAAATTTCGTGGCCAGCGTCAACATTTGAATGCCCGAAGACAAACAATATTGGGAAATTTTATCGGTACCATCACCATCTTCATCATCAACATCCACACATGCATCAACATACAACACAAAGTTCAACCTATAGAGAAATGGGGATGCACATCAGATTCATTGAAACCAGGATTTTTTCAAACTGTTGCAGCCGAATTATTTAAAAATTTGTTACCCGACGAAGGCAGACACAATCCTACGACAAAGATCAGTTGGTTTTGGACTGTTCACTAATCTAACAAATACATAAGAAAGTAAAAAGTATACTAAGAGTGAGAGGTCCTATTAACGCGCATGATCAGCCAACCAGAGTTACATATGTCAGACGATGATCCTTAAACATCTTGACAATAAAATTTCGTGGCCAGCGTCAACATTTGAATGCCCGAAGACAAACAATATTGGGAAATTTTATCGGTACCATCACCATCTTCATCATCAACATCCACACATGCATCAACATACAACACAAAGTTCAACCTATAGAGAAATGGGGATGCACATCAGATTCATTGAAACCAGGATTATTTCAAACTGTTGCAGCCGAATTATTTAAAAATTTGTTACCCGACGAAGGCAGACACAATCCTACGACAAAGATCAGTTGGTTTTGGACTGTTCACTAGGTAATATGTTTGTTTGACATTTGCCTTAAAAAACTAGACACTACACGAAGTTTGTTTGATTTGTCTTTTGTTTAAACAATATGCATAGAGTTTGTTTGACCTGTCCTATGTAAAATTATAAGGGCATCGTTTGTTTGACCTGCCTTTATTATAATTATGTGTTATTTCTCTTATGTGCGCGTGTAAAATGTATAATTCAAATTTTCTTTAAATAAAACCTTTATAACGTAATATGAAAAAAAATATATCAGTGTTATTTTGTAATATTTCGTTAATTCTGATAACGACCTTGGACAACGCTGAGCTACCCCAGCGTAGAGGAGAAATTCCATCAAAAAAAATTTATATCTGAAAACTATTATAGTTAGAATTTTCAAAATCGTAAAGTGTTTTTTTATTTACATTGCTTTAAGGGTAGCAAAGCACACTGGGTATAGCTAGTTGTATATAAAAAACCCCTAGTATTAATATGAACAACGTGGCAACTCTCTAAGCTGTCATAGGATAACTGATCAAAACAAACAAAAAATAGATAATAAGAAAAATCTAAATAAAAATCAGTTGAATTTTGAAGCCTAACAGAACGCGTGCTTATTTTATAAAGTGTAAATACACAATATTCACCATAGACCCAACAAAGTATATATATTCTGGGTCCTTGTGAAATTCCGAGTTGATTTAGCCGTCTGTCTGTCTAAAACACGCTCACTTTAAAACAACGGTGGCCAAACATGCTATTCTGTTATTCTCACTTATACACACGAAATATGAATTTCTCAGCAACAAAATAACCCAGCGGTAAATGAAACAAAGTACTAAGATAATATTCGATGACATCAGTATGACGTTCTAAGCGAGCAATTTAAGTACTTAGAGTGCAATGTATGCGTAATCCAACATATCATGCACTTTAATTATAACATAGATTACGATTTAACCAGAGAGTTAGCTGTATTTTTCATGTTGTTTTTTGTTTTCATTTCTTTAAAAAAAATATAGAACTAAAGTACCATAAGTTTATGTTCTCAATGAAAAAAAAAAAAAAAAAAACAATCAAAACAAATATACATAAGAATGTCAAAAGATAAACAAATCAAAAATATTAAATTAATTAAACATGCGAAGTAAACCAAATTAATTTCTTTGAATTTTCAATTCTTTTATTTTCTTTATTCCACATTTTAAACTTATAAATAAACAGTTTTTAATAAAATTTAAGTTTTTTTGTTTTGGTAAACAGCTGTTTGTTTTTGATTTCAGTGTTACCACTTTATCGTTTTTTATGCTAAAATCGTTTGAATTTTTTGTTTATATGTTGAAATAAACAATTGGCAACACTAAACTTTCTTACAACATTCGAAAAACATATGAAAAATTGTCGTAGGAGTTTTTTGAGTTTTGCATAGAAAATACCAACAACATTGTTATGACTATTGTAGTAGCTGCTGACATACAACTCTACAACATCGATTGAGAATTGAACATATATATTATATATTATGTATACTACATGAAAAGAAGAATCTTTTTGTTTCAGTTTAAAGTTGATGTTTTGTAAGTGAAGTTGTGTATTGTTAAAAAAGTTATTTTATTGTAAAAATTTTAAATAATTATGATGATCTAAAAAGCAGGAACGGATTTAAAAATTAAGGTAAATTTATATTATACATTCTAGTTTTAATACTGACAATTTACTCTTGTTTTTTTTTACAGAAACTGTAAAGGACGATGGCCGAGAATTTCAAAAGAAAATTAAAATTAATTTCATTTATCTTCGTTAAAATTGTTTAATTATATTTTTATTGAATTAACTATAATACATGTTTATTATTTGATGATCATTTTTAAATAAACTTGCAAAATTTTAAAATAAATATAAAAAATGTATATTTTTTTCCATAACAAAATCGGAAGACATGTTAATGAGACGCCTATAAACGCTTGCAAATAAGAATGTAATGTATGTAGATTACAATCCTATTTGTATTTGTAAGTTAAAGTAAACTTACAAATGCAAATAGAATTGTAATCTACATACATACAACTTCGCTTAGAACTCCACACATTATGTAAGTGAAATTTTAATTTGTCTTAATGAGCACATCGATGAGACAGCCTAGGACACTTTTATGTTTAATCTAAGTGGAAGAATAAGTGAAAGCATCACCACTGACTGCCACGAAATATCACTTAGATAAGCGAGTACATAATGTGTATTTTTACCGCAGGGAAACTAAACACAAAACAAAAACAATTTAGTTTATGAAATTATACACAGAGAATATTTTCAAAAGCCGTTACAAATAAATGTTAATATGAATACTTTTGACAGATTTATTACACACATAATTATATATAATTATATTTGTATTTTAATTTATTCAAGCAATTAATTGCCAAAATTTTATTGGTTAACCGATCGACGATTAATCATTTAAATACCTAATTGACACATGTAACAATATATAGAAAACATACAGTATATCAGTGTTGCTCAAACACACTACTACCATAGAGTACCATAGTTTTATTTGTGTTGGTAAAGCAGCAGAGAACAGAATTCAATTCAAAATAAAAGTATACTAATAAAATGACTATAAACTATAAAGTACATATATGCTAACTGTCAAATGTTTATTATGGATTTTGACAGCCAGCGTATATCAAAGTCTATATATAAAAAACTATCAACTGTTCTCTCATGTTCTCCTACATTAATTCGGCTTTCTCAAAATTTTGTTGTTGTATTTCTGTGTGTATTTTAAAAAAGTCGCGTACAGACCTTGCTTCGACAAGTGCTGATCAGCAACTGATTTGATTTTGTTTTTCAAGTTGAGAGCAAACCCACTGATATTGCTCATTATAAAAAGAAGAAGAATTAAACCTATAGTGTATGTGTATCAACTTAGCGTCAGCAGAATTTTCTTACCCTATCACGCGTGCTATGTAATGGCAATCTTGCGCTCCTCTGCAGTATATGCATTAATACCTACATACATACATTAATATATAAAACCACGATCGGCAACTCCTATACACAGTGTATTTTGGCAGTTACAAAATTTAGACAGACTACTCACACGCATAGAAAACACAATTCAGTCTCATATGAGCTGTCCTTGAAGGAGGTTGTGTTGTCGCTGGTTTCTTGCTTTTGCAATGAAAATGAACGAAAATATAATTATGCAGGTATAGATAATTCTAATTATCGTGGACTTTTTTAGCATCTACACTACATATTAAGTAGTTTTTAGAATTATAAACTTTATAAATGTTTTTTCTAACAACCTTAGTAGCAAATAACAAATATTTACCTAAATATATATGTAATTATGTTAAATCTTGACCCTTAATGGGTATATAGTTCATTAAAAACTTAGTTTTTTTTATTTCTATTTCAATATTTAAAATAAATATGTGCAAATAAGCCCAAAAATATTTGCTACTTTTAAAATAAAAAAATATTCGTTTTGTTTTAGATTAATATTACATATTTCTAAATTTCAGTTTTCCACGCATGCCTTATTGTGAAGATGAGAGTACAACTATTTCTCATTTCTTGTTTTTACGCTCTTACACTTATACAAGTGCAAAATGTGGTAGTATATGTCTGCTGATCGCGGACATAAAACAACAAATACAACAATACGTACATACATCAATGCATAAATCAATACATTAAAACATATGTATGTACATAAATACACGCGTAAAAAGTTATGAGTAAAAATTTCAGACTACCTCGAAAAAATTACGTTTTTTCCAATTCTTAAGTAATTTTCTCAGAAATTGCAAAAGATATTTCGATGTATTTTGTAACACATTATTTTTTAGTCTGGGATCAAGTATGTTCAAAATCATAACAATTGATCCAATATTTCCCATAGCCCCCATACAAAGGTATACATACATATATTCCCAGAAATTAGTTTATCGTTAATAACTCCTTCAAATATATCGGTATCAACACAACATTTTGTACATGCAAATATAATATAAACAGAAATCATACTACCAACGTAGATCTGTTTCGGTCCACAATTGGTCATGGCTCCCATATAAGGTCCACCTCCGAAAATCACTTAAACGCACATATTTCATTGAAATAAAGCTATTGTGATAAAATCCGAGTTGAATATGTTTTGTGTACATATAAATCATTCTACAAATTTTTTTTCGGATCGGTTAATTATTGGTCATAGCTTCCATATAAGGTCCACTTCCGAAAATCACTTAAACCCATATATTTCATTGCCAAAAAAGCTATCTTGTCGAAATTCGACACAAATATGTTTTATCTATATATGAATCACTCTTCGAAATTTTTGTCGGATAGGCCCGTAATTGGCCATACCAAAAGGTACACTTCCAAATATCACTTAAACGTATATATGTCTACGAATAATAAAGCTATCGGGATAAAATTCTACTTGAATAAGTTTTGTGTGCATATAAATCATTCTACTAAATTTTTTTCTGATCGCTCCATATTTGGTAATAGCTTACATAAAAGGTCTACTTTAAAAAATCACTTAAACGCACATATTTCATTATCAAATAAAGCTATCTTGATAAAATTCGACACAAATATGATAATGTACATATGAATCACTCTACGAAAATTTTCCAGATGGGCCAGTGATTGGTCCTAGATTTTATATAAAGTCCACTTCCGAAAATCACTTAAACGCATATATTTCATTAATTAAAGTTAATTAATTAAAAAGCTATTGGAGTAAAATTAGACTTGAATTTTTTTGCATATACATAAATCATTATACGAAATGTTTTCCTAATCGGTCCATAATTGGTAACAACTCCCGTAAAAGGACCATTTCCGAAAATTATTTAAACTCACATTAACAATCAACGTTTTTGGGATAAAATTCGACATAAATGTGTATTTTGTATATATAAATCATTATACGGATTTTTTGCGGGATCGGTCCATAAGTTGTCTTACCTCCCACATAAGGTTCACTTCTGAAAATCACTTAATACCACTTAATTCGTTATTAAATGATTATATCCGGATAAAATTCGACATGTTCGAGTATGTTCTCTGTATAGATAAATCATTATATTAAAATGATTTCGAACTGACCTATTAATATAAATTTTTCTGGGCCTAATCAAATTTAGTTCCACATATGCATAAATGTTAGTTAGTACCCCCAATACGGAAACACAAAAAAATTTTTAAATTATCTAAAAATTAGGTAGTTAAATGGGTTCTAATAACAATTATAGTACTCTAACTTGTTCATTTTCAAATTGGTCTTAATAACTTTGCATGAATAGAATTTTTGTTTCAAGAAGTTATTACAATAAGAGCGGGTTTTTGAGATGGTAATCAAATGCCAATTAATAATCAGATTAGTTAGTCTAAAAATAAATTTAATCTTATGTTAATCCCCTTTGATGTTTTTGAGTACAAGATTAAACTTCGCAGTGTTGCCATACAAAACAACAGAAAATGTCACTGTTTGTTATCAAAACAATGCATATTTTATAAAAAAGAAGAAGACAATTGTAAATTTAATATGAAAATTAATGAAAACTTAAATTAGAAACAAAAAAATTTATTTTGAAGTGTCCATAATTTATACTAATCAATAAATAGAACATTTTAATGTTTATATTTATAAAAATTTTATTAATTTTTTTGCATTAGCTGTTTACACTTTTGCATTTCGTGCTTAAGATTAAACCACCTCCATTGGGCGCATAAACTTGCAAACAAAATTAACTAATTGAGTACTCAAAAACATCTTTCGAGGATTAATTTTAATTTAATCGCTAATCTTTCACCTAAAGATTGGCCCTAAATAAACCTTTTATTAAATACACTGACTCAGTTATCTTTTGTTGTTGTGTAATTTCCTATATTCTGAATTATTTAAATAAAGTTTCTAAATGACATTTCTTACCTTCTTCGGTATGTACTTCTAAATGGCCAGCTTCGATTAGTTGCAAGAGAACATTTTGTGGTACATTAGAGTTATCAGTTGGTTGGTGGATACGAGTTTCTAATGAATGAAGCCCATTTTTGTTTCCCAAATTGCCTTTCTGTAAATATTTGCAAATTCGTTTTGATTCAAAAGTTGTTGGATAAAACATTTCTTTTTTATTATCTTTATTATCGGTACTGGTGCTTTTACAATCACTTGAATCAATGTTAATGATATTTTCCTCCGGTGCAGATTCGGTATTAAGGCAATTATTGCTGCTAACATTTGTAATACCTTCGAGGTCTGATGACTCATCAGAATCATTTGTTGATGAAATAGGAGATCGAACTTCCTGAAATGAAAGATGTAACAAAAAATTAGCATTAGTATTCTTTATATCCCAATAAACACTCAAAAATTCAAATTCAAGGATAATTTATTTGTTATATATAATTTCTTATTTTGTACTTATAAATTTTCTTTATTACAAAACGTTACACACAGAAAAAAGATCGATAAGAAATCGGTTTCCATTATAAATATTTAGTAAAGTTAACTAAAATTCCATCGCCGCTATTAAAAAACTATACATTTAAGTAATTTTCTATATTTAGAACTGAAAATCTATGATTGTAATCAAATTATGGTTTTAACAATTTCCGAATTATTATATTAACCAAATTAATCTTTCATATAATTTTTTTTTCTAATTCGGTAAATACAACCGAATTAAATTTAGCATTCAAATGTAATTATTTCAAATATTAGTATTTGTAACCGAAAAATAGGTTGAAGCTACAAATTTTTAGGTAAATAAACATTATTCCTCCATCACAACCAATTATCAGTAGAAAAAGTTAAATAGTCTAAATAAATTCGAAATTTCCAACCGATTATTGACGTTGTTGACGTCTACAAAAATATTTATTAAAAAAAATTGTTATTTACAAATATTTGGAAAAGATAAATGGAATTGCTGTTGCGGCTTGATGTTTAATGATACAGGCGTATAAAATAGAAAAAGGTAATGTTCAATCAAAAATCCATTTTGTAGTTGCTTTTAAGAGATTTCATTGCGTTTGCAGGAATTAAAGCAAGTAACTTAAATCTACAAGAAATGCAAACTGTTCAACGTAGAATATTTCGCCAAAAACTGAAAGAAAAGTCGCTCCAACCAAAGGTCAAACATGTACATAATATTCCCCTAAATGAGATGCGAGAAGTATTTAAAATGTGTGTATCTAAAAGCAATTTTACATATTTTATAAAATGTTATTGTTTATAAATAAAATCCACAAATAAATGCATAATAATTAATATTTCAGTTGTAAATACTAATAGTTTCAATTCTCATTACCGAATTATTTTTTTAAAATAATTCGGAGTTTCATGTATTCGGAAATGCTAATCGAATTTTTCAGTTACTGCAATAGAATTATGTGGTAGTTGTTAGAACCGACTAAATTCGATTGGAAACAAATTCGGTTACTCCAACGAATCTGTTTTCTCTGTGTACGAAATATATTCTATATTCGCATTTCTTTATTTCAAGCAACAAACCTCACCAACTTATAATTCCTCTTCCTGAGAAATTATAAGTTGATTAAAATATTTATTTTATTTTAAAATAAATATTTATTAAACAAAATAACGACTTTTATACATGGTCCTTCGAACCGGATACATGATCCTTCTCGCCTTCAGAGGTTGAACCAGTGGCTTGGACAAATTTAGAAGTTCTCAAGAATTTGAAGTTGTTCCCATCAACGGTTTGCCGACGGAAAATCAAGCAAGTAAAACAAAAGCTGAACCAAAGTGAGTATTCATGAAATTTTTTTGTTATGTGAAAAATTTGCCAAGTGAAAAGTGCCAATGATAAAAGTGTTGTACTAAGCCAAAATTTTATAATTTGCCAAAGAAAAATTAAAAAAAAAGTTTTCATAAACAAAATCTGGAAAAGTGCCGTGAAAAGCCAAAAATTTGTTATAAAATCTGGAAAAGTGCTGTGAAAAGCCAAAAAAATAAAAATAATTTTTTTTTTTATACAAAAATCTGGAAAAGTCCCATGAAAAGCCAAAAATTTTTATATAAAAAAAATTGGAAAAGTGCCGTGAAAATCCAAAAAAATTTTTTCATATAGAAAAAATTATAAAGAGCTGGAAAAGTGCAAAATTCCAAAAAATAATTTTTTTTTTAAAGATGGCGAAAAATTTTAATTTTCCAAAAATGCCACAAATTTCCAAAATAAAAATGTCGGAATATTAACAAAATAAAAAAATCTTTTAAAGTGTATTTAAATTGCCGAAAAAAAATTTAAAAATAAATATATAATTTTCTTCCTAAACATATCTGTGAAAAAAGTGAATAATTTCTTTTATTTAAATTTGCAAAAAAAAAATTGTTATGAGTGCATAAAATGTACAAAAAACCACCACCTTTTTCATGATAAATGTGATCAAAAAAGTTCCCAGCGGTAAAAATACACATTATGTACTCGCTTATCTAAGTGATATTTCGTGGCAGTCAGTGGTGATGCTTTCACTTATTCTTCCACTTAGGTTTAACATAAAAGTGTCCTAGGCTGCCTCATCGATGTGCTCTCGCTTAGAATGTAAGCCACAATATTATTAAGACAATTTAAAATTTCACTTACATAATGTGTGGAGTTCTAAGCGAAGTTAATGAGACTCCTATAAACGCTTGCAAATAGGAATGTAATGTATGTAGATTACAATCCTATTTGCATTTGTAAGTTAAAGTATTTTGTTATTGAATAAATATATATTTTTTTATATTTATTTTAAAATTATGCAAGTTTATTTAAAAATTATCATCAAAATTATAGTTAATTCAATAAAAATATAATTAAACAATTTTAACGAAGATAAATGAATCTTAATTTTCTTTTGAAACTTTCGGCCATCTTCCTTTACAGATCCTGTAAACAATCAAGAGGAAATTGTCAGTAGTTGTGTTTTGTTGCTAACGTTCAAAGGCAAAGTGCTACCAATTCAAAAATAAAAATACAAATATTAATGTGTTTATTTATGTCAAACAATAAAAAAATATTTTAAAATAAAATTTAAATCAAAGAAAATTACCAAATAAAAAAACCTTTTCAAGAAATTGTAAATAATTTCAAGATTTAGCAGATTTCTTCTGTGGAGTGATGCCAAGTCAGGTAATGTTCGTTTTGTTGCTAACTTTAAGCGTTAACACTCAGTGATAGCAACAAAACACAACTAGTATTAAAACTAGAATATGTATATGATTAGTGTTTATAAAAAACCGACTTTTGGAAAATCCGGTTTTTCGGTTAACCGAAAATTAACCATTTCTAGAAAACCGGTTTGTCGGTTAACCGAGTATAAAAAAACCGTTTAAACCGGTTAACCGAAATTTTTGGAAATCTTTAAAATATTATAATACATATTTACTTGAAAAATTTCATTTTGCGAAATATTATGAATTACTTAATAAGATACTTGCACTTTTTAGTATAGATATGTACATTAATATTTCATAAGAAAACAAACTTATACAGATCTGAAGATATTATTGATTCTATTATTCTATTATTGATCTTTGAATATATAATGCTTCTATATCAATAAAAAAATTATGTCCAGGACTATCAAGTATAAATAGTGTTCAGGATCGCGACGATTCATCGGGAACGGAAGTAGACGACGACTGTCTCGACATAGACATTGAGCCCCTGCTTTAATTGTGACCTCCCTCCACTCGGTACGTCTGTGGTTGTTCAAATTACAGTGAATGACGCTTAGGAATATTGACAGGCGTCATCCTGACTTCCTGTTAATCAACCTAAGCGCCATTACAGTTTGTGAAAAACCCCAGCAGCATAAATTCTCGGACAGCAACAACAATCCTTATGTTTCGATAAATAAGGTCCGTTTTGAGAACGTTTGAGAAACTTCTCGATTTTTATTATACTCACGCAGTAAACAAATAAGTGCATCCTGAATTTTATCATCAAAGTTATTTATTCGTCTTTATAGAAAACAAATTTCTTCATATAATGGTTGGTATTTGTTTAAATAGTTAATTTTTCATTGATTTAAATGCCAACTTTTTACTAATTTCCTGATTGTCTGAAATTGTAAATCTCCGTCTTATATACATAATATATGTTTAACATTTCCTACCATTTATTTAACAATCTTCATATGCACAAACGGAAAATAATGTCTAGAATTATCTATCCAAAATTTTTAAAAATCACAATAAAAAATCGAAAACATACAATTTTGTACTCAAAATTAGATTTTTTGAAACCGGTTAATCGAGACTTAAAAACCGAATAACCCGGTTAACCGAAAACCAATGTTTTAAAAAAAACCGGTTTGCGAAAAACCGAAATATGCAATAAAAACCGTTTTTTCGGATAACCGGTTTATAAACACTATATATGATGTAAATTTACCCCAATTATTTTAAATTTTTACTATAAAAAAATTTTTTTAACAAAACACAACTTAACTTACAAAAAATCAACTTTAAACTGAAACAAAAAGATTCTTCATTTTAGGCAGTATACAAAAGAGTGCTATATTCGGCTGAGCCGAATCTTAAATACCCTCCACCAGCAACTTTTGTATTAATACATTTCTAATTAATAAAATATTTGTAGAAATAAGTTTTCTCATGTCTTAAATAGAAAAATCCCAAGATTTAAGTGATTTTCGGGAGGGGACCTTGTATGGGAGCTATGACCAATTATGGACTGATCGAAAAAAATTTTCACAGTAATATTTCTGTGCACATGAGTAATACTTGTGCCAGATTTTATATTGATATCTTAATTTAGTAATGAGTTATGCGCGTTTAAGTGATTTTCGGGAGGGGACCTTGTATGGGAGCTATGACCAATTATGGACCGATCGGAAAAAAATTTTCAGTAATATTTCTATGCATATGGGCAATACTTATACCAAATTTTATATGGAGATCTTAATTTAGTAATGTGTTATGCGCGTTTAAGTGATTTTCGAGAGGGGACCTTGTATGGGAACTATGACCAATTATGGACCGATCGGAAAAAAATTTCACAGTAATATTTCTGTGCATATGAGTAATACTTGTACCAAACCCTATATGGATATCTTAATTTAGTAATGAGTTATGCGCGTTTAAGTGATTTTCGGGAAGGTTCCCTTGTATGGGAGCTATGACCAATTATGGACCGATCGGAAAAAAATTTCGCAGTAATATTTCTATGCATATGGGCAATACTTGTACCAAATTTTATATGGATATCTGAATTTAGTAATGAGTTATGCGCGTTTAAGTGATTTTCGGGAGGGGACCTTGTATGGGAGCTATGACCAATTATGGACCAATCGGAAAAAAATTTCACAATAATATTTCTGTGCATATGAGTAATATTTGTACCAAATTTTATATGGATATCTTAATTTAGTTATGAGTTAAGCGCGTTTAAGTGATTTTCGGGAGGGGACCTTGTATGGGAGCTATGACCAATTATGGACCGATCGGAAAAAAATTTCACAGTAATATTTCTATGCATATGGGCAATACTTATACTAATTTTTATATGGATATCTTAATTTAGTACTGAGTTATGCGCGTTTAAGTGATTTTCGGGAGGGGACCTTGTATGGGAGCTATGACCAATTATGGACCGATCGGAAAAAACTTTCACAGTAATATTTCTATGCATATGAGCAATACTTATACCAAATTTTATATGGATATCTTAATTTAGTAATGAGTTATGCGCGTTTAAGTGATCTTCGGGAAGGGACCTTGTATGGGAGCTATGTCCAATTATGGACCGATCCATAAAATTTTTCCTCTGAAAGAATTCTATTGACATAAGATATTAATTTGTAAAATTTTGTGAAGATGTCGACATTGTGGCGGAAGTTATTAACAAAAAACCCATTTTCCGGGAATATGTACTTTTGTATGGGAGGTATATGAAATTGTGGACCGATTCTGGCAATTTTCAGCAGGGATCAAGATCTTGTGCAGAAACGAATGTATGGTGATTTCCATTTAATTATCTTGCATAGTTTTCGAGAAAATTACATCAGAATGTGTAAAAAATGCTTATTTTTTCCGAGGTTGTTTTAAATTTTGATTCATAACTTTTCCCGGTGTGAACCGATTGTGCCCATTTGCAATACCAAACAACTTAGGAAAATGAAGAACATTTTGGGTGAATTTGGTAAAGCTCTATTGCTTCGTTTTATCGTGAGCGTGTTTTACACAGACAGACGGACATAGCTAAATCGACTCAGAATTTGATAAGGACCCAGAATATATATACTTTGTTGGGTCTCAGATGAATATTTCTTGGTGTTACACACGGAATGACAAAGTTATATATACCCTCTATCACCACTGATGGTGGTGGAGGGTATAATAAAACGGTACTTTAGTTCTGTTTTTTTTTAAGAAATATAAACAAAAAACAACATGAAAAAGGCAGCTAACTCTCTGCTTAAATCGTAATCTATGTTATAATTAAAGTGCATGATATGTTGGATTACGCATACATTGCACTCTAAGTACTTAGATTGCTCGCTTAGAACGTCATACTGATGTCATCGAATATTATCTAAGTACTTTGTTTCATTTACCGCTGGGTTATTAACAAAAGAGAATAATTATCAAAAGAGAATTATTAACGTAGTATATACATACATACACACGCACACACAATTGTTTACTCTTAAATATAACAGCTGAGTCAGCGTTGTCAACTATTTTATACCAAAACTCGCTGTCCATTTACTCAAAACGCGCTAAAAAGCTCTAAAATTAAATGTAAATATAAGGTCACTAAATATATAGTACTAGTGTAACCTGGGTGCCTCGCTACTCAATGAAAATTAAGTATAAAATTTTTATTACTTTTATAGTTAAGTACTAAGTACCAAACATCTCCCTTTTATAAGAACCGTGTGTCATTTGCTTCAGATCCCCACTGTAGAAACTTTAAAACGTTTGATTCTTGTGCGGATTCTTATTCAGTCAGAATTCTGCATGTTCAATATTATAGTACCATTTGAAGGACGAAAAAGTTTAAATTTACCCTTTTTCCCCCCGTGGATCCGCTCCTGTGTATGGATATCACATATAAAACTCGAACGACTCAAATCTGCATTCATTTGTTCCAGAAAAATTGTGCTTTCGAAAAGTACCAAACAATTTACCCGAATTTGGTCCTATATAGGCCCTAGTTCTCGAATTTCAAAATAATATACCAATAGTTTATTTTGTGTGAGTTTATTTATATATTTTTTAAATATTTTTTCAAATTTTATAAAAATTGGCTCAATGAGCTTGAATAAAATTATATTTCCCGTATTCCCCTCTTTGGTACTTTTTTTTCTTCCCAATGAAATAGAAACTATTTTGTTTTCGTAAATATAACAGAGTAAGTCCGTAAAAAATTTTGATTATGTTTATTAGTTAAAAAGTTATAAAGTACCAAAAAAGGTACCAAAATCACCTTTGTTACTCATTTTTACCACTTAAAAGTACGAACTTCTAAAAAGTACCAGGCACCCATCTGCTCATATTAAGAGTAGATACAGGTGCATTTTTTGTATCACTAATATTATGTAAGATAAGTAAGAAAACCATTTCCAAAAATCCCTCCTTAGTGGATCTACATAACCAAAAACACATCCACTGTTTAAATTTCATGATTCTATGTCCAAATACAAAGCATGCCATTAATTAAGGTTAATACAAATATGTATGTTCGATTTTCTTATTCAATGACTCTTCCTACCACCTCAAGATCCTAATAACTAATCAAAGCGATTTTTGCAAAATTTCCCATAATAAATTTGCATTTAAACCCTTCATTTCCAAAAATACCAAGAGGCAAAACTTTGTGAAAAAATAAGTAATCAAGGAATTGTTTCCTTCGCAGTGAAATTATCAAAAAAAAAAAAAAAACAGAAAACTTTTATGAATCAACATTTTGAATTTTTTATATAATTTTATAATCAATTCAATTCTCGAAATCAATTTTCCCTTCGAAGAGAATGAAAATTTAAAGAGAACACAAATTTATCTTCTATTGGTGAATATTTCTTATTTTAGTTTTTTAAATATTTATGTAACTACTGTCCAAAATTATTCTGCTTATTTATATTGCTCCACTAGAGTAATTTTATGTTATTAAAAAGAAAGAAAGAAATGAAAAATTTCTTCAAAAACAAAATAGGTAAAACGCGCTGATTCAGCGCCTTTTTCCAAAAAAGCGCTAAGAGTAAAAAATGCGACTTTTGTGTTGTTAAAAGGCGATAAATCTAGCGCCAAACGCGCTAAACTGGCAACGCTGAGCTGAGTAATAATAATAATCATACTCTCTTTAATCAGCTTATAATATAACTATGAACGAAGAAAAAGAAAACAACGAAAACAAGCACAGTGGGTCATATCAATAAAAAATTCTGTGAAAAATTAAAATTTACTGAGAAACGATGATTACTGATATTAAAAGAATATTAAACGAATTAATTGTTCTCAATAAAGCAGAAAGTAATCTTAACTTAAAAATATAATAAAGAAAACTACATTACAAGGAAAATACATAGCGACGGAAAAATTTATCAGCAGTTAAGAGGAGTTGGAATAAAGAGAAATTAACACAGTTGTAAAAGCATATAGTGAATTTAAAGCTCTTCGGTGGTGTGTTGTGCATTTTTATGTCAACCAAGAAAAAATAAAAGAAATTAATTCTAAGATTTCTGAAATAAGTGATCAGAGATCTTAAAAATCCAAATCTCTTTGGATAAGACAATTTAAGTGCACAGTGAAGAAAAAACAAGTCTACATCAAATCCAAATAAGATTTTGGAAATAATAACAAAAAAAATTTTAAATTCTCGAAAAAAATAGTTTCTCTTTTTATAAAAAAAAAATTGGCAAAATAAGAAATTAATAATAAGGCAATTGCTTGTCTATACAGGAAAAAATCGGAAATTTTTTAATAATTTAAGGAAAAAAAGGGAAAAAAATTCAACATTAAAAAGTATTTTTTGGCACAAACTAACAAAAATTTCCAAAAAAGAGAAAATCAAATTTAAAAAAAACCATATCTAGTATATTAAAAGCAATTGCTTGCTTTTAATATACTAGATTTGGTTCAACAAAATTTATGATGATTTTTGACAATTAACAACAATTTCAATTGCTTGCTTATAACTAAAAAATTTTAAAAAAAGAGAGATAAGAATATATTTTCTTTAAAGTAATTTCTTGTTTTAAAATTAAGCAAGAATTATTTTTTTTTAAATACTCTTTGACAAAACGGTATATCTTATGAAATATCTGATTAATTAAGTGACTTAGATATCCAATTACTATCACAATTATACAGTCCACTATTCTACATTAAAGATTCTTACAATCTCATCAAAAGAAATCCAAGGAAAGGATTACTTTTGAATTATTGAAATTCGAATTACAAAGAATTCAATAATAATCAGTGAATTTACGATTCACAACGGTGCTTTTACGAAGAAAGTAATTTATTACAAAAGAATTCAGTGATAATAAGTGAATTTCCGATTCACATAAACACAACGTGCTTTTACGATTATAAAAGAATTCAATGATAATAACGTGAACACAACGTGCTTTTACGAAGAAAATAATTTAAATCCAAAAGAATTAAATATTAATCCGCGATACGAAAACGTGCGAGTACTGGTAGATAATCAAATTCAGAATCTTTTCAACATTCCCGCAGCCGTGAAGGAAGACAGCGAGTCTCTACAAAGGATCCACAGTTCCGTAACAGATAGCTTAGCAATGCTTCAGGGGTTAGGTGTGTCAACAGATTGTTGGGATCCAATGTTAGTTAACTTAGTTTACTCGAAGTTACCTCACGAAATGTTAGCGCATTGGGAACAGTCTCTAAATACTAGTTGAGAATTACCACCTTGGTCAGATTTAAGTGATTTTCTCTTAAATAGATGCGAAGTAGTAGAAAGAATTTCGACTATAAAGGTTGCAAAATCTCCTTCTCTTAACAACAGTGATTCTAAATCACCGATTCAGATGTACGCATCCCAGGAAAGGCTTGATTTGAAATGCAACAGGATCACAACTTAAGAATCTGTCCTCAATTTCGTAAACTCTCTATTCAAGAAAGGGTAGATTTCATATTCAAGAATCAATATTGCAACAATTGTCTCTTACCTTCCCACACTAAAAAACATTGCACCAGCAAAAGTATTTGTCTAAATTGTAACAAATGTCATCATACATTGCTTCACATGCGATCATTTAATCCTTTTCGAAAAAATAACGATCAGACCAAAAATGGTCAAACAAATCCGCACAATAGGTCTGATCCCAAAGCCTCAAATAATCAATCTTATGATTTAAATAAAGACGATCAAGAACCGTATACTTTACAGACAATGAAACCTAAGATTAATGCAAACTATGCTACAGACAGCACAAATATTTTATTGCGAACGGCATTAGTGCAGATTGAATCCAGAGGGAAACTATTCACAATCCGTGCGCTAATAGACCCCGGTTCCGAAAGAACTTTTCTCTCGGAAAAGATTCAAAGACGACTCAATTTACCATCAAGAAAATCTTATTCTGAAATTATCGGAATTGGAGACCAATATCAAACGGCAGAAAAAGAATGTGACATAGTCTTGGTATCAAAAATAAAGAATTTCAGACTTCCAGTAACAGCTATTGTATTACCAAAAGTAACGAACCAAATTCCCTCCACCTCCTTTAACGTTGCAAATACAGCTAAACTTGCTGATCTTGATCTAGCCGATCCCCATTTTAATATATCTTCGCCTATTGACTTAGTTCTTGGAAATGATAGCTAACGTTTTATTAATCTGGATGGAATTAGACGAGATGTGTGTGGTTCGGCCACAGCATACAGAACCGTATTTGGATGGGTTCTAAGTGGTTCAGTTCAAACAAAACCTATTTTTCGTTTTCAACAAGTGTTAAATCTGCAGAAGAAAATGATTTAGATAAATTGATTCAGAAGTTCTGGGAGCAGGAAGAGTTACCTTAGGCCCGTCCAATCTCCTCTGAAGATGAATATTGCGAACAATTCTACGCCCAAACGACGAAGCGTTTACCAAATGGTCGTTACATCGTAAGATTGCCATTCCGACAAGATTTTTCAGAGACCCATCAAGCCCATCAAGATTTGTTGCTCTAAGTCAGTATGTACGTCCGGATTCAAACATTAACAAAAAATCCTCTACACAGAATCAATATAATGAAGTTCTCAAAGAATACATTACCTTAGATCACATGGATGAGACAACGTCAAAGGAATTATTCTCAAATAAAAAATGCGACTCGTTTTATCTCCCACATCCAGAAAGTAAGACAACAAAAGTTAGATTAGTGTTCAATGCGTCCCGTAGAACAAAATCAGGTTTTTCATTTAATGATGTGTTATACACAGGTCCCACACTACAAGCAGATCTTATGACAGTAATAATAAACTGGCGATTTTATAAGTTTGTGTTTAACGGTGACATACAAAAATGTATCGTCAAATATTAGTAGATCCAAGAGACAGACCATTCCAGCGAATACTTTTCCAAAAGTCCCCCCGGGAGCCTATCAAAGATTATCAAATGAAGACAGTTACATTTGGGCTATTAGAACATTACTTCAATTAGCATCTGATTATAAAGATCAATTTCCAAAAGCTGCAGCGATACTGCAAAAAGAAACATATGTCGATGACATTCTTGCAGGAGGTCATTCTATAGCAAATGCATTAGAAGCACAGGCTTAACTTATTAAAACGCTTGAATTCGCAGGTCTTTTACTAAACAAGATCACGGCAAACAACTCCCAGTTGTTAACTTCTTTTCCCAAAGAAGACTTATATGATTCAGACTTTCTCAAATTTCACGACGCTAGTACAATGAAAGCTCTTGGCATTCGTTGGGACGCAGTAACTGATTCCTTCAGTTATTATTTTGAGCCTATCCCTCAGGTATCTCAAATAACAAAAAGAAAAATAGTATCGTCCGTTGCCAAGTTGTTTGACCCCGCCGGTTGGATATCTCCAGTAGTGGTCAAAGGAAAACTTCTAATTCAACAACTATGGCTAGAAAAAATTGATTGGGATGATATGGTAAGTCCAGATTCTCTCCGAATCTGGAACGAAATTATCACTGATTTACAAAAAATTCAAGAAATCCAAATTCCTCGTTGGATTCAGTTCACTCCCGTGGACAATATTCAAATACATGTGTTCTGTGACGCATCAAAATTAGCCTATTGTGCTGCCATTTATATACGCATAGAAACGTCTTCTTTAGTCGTCTTCTCCAATCTGTTGATAGCCAAAACAAAAGTAGCTCCTTTATCAGCAATCAGATTACCTAGACTTGAACTGTCTGGTAGCGTTATGCTCGCAAAACTTGTACATCATACCATCACCTCACTTAACCTAGCTGAGACCGAAATAAATCTATGGTGTGATTCATCAATTGTCTTAGGATGGCTAGCAAAACCACCAGCTACTTGGAAGGAAATTTATGTGGCTAATCGTATCGGACAAATTCATACATTACTCGTTATCCAGAGACCCTAGCGATTTAACTGCCTTGACTCCAGGACATTTTCTTCGAGGTGGTCCAATTATGTCTTTTCCTGAACAAACAACTGATAATTTATCATTAATCAACCGATGGGAAAAAATTAAAGCTATTCATCACAAGCTGCCCTATAATGGAAAGAAGAATATTTAAAATCCATGCATAAAAAATATAAATGGAAATTTTCTACTCCCAATTTAAAAATAGGTGACTTTGTGGTAGTAATGGATGATCTTTTGCCCCCTTGCGAGTGGCGGCTAGGTCGAATTGAAAAGGTTCATAGTGGTACTGATCATTCAGAGTTTCCTGGCCATGAGACCGACTCAGCGGAACCAGGTAGCGCGTAGCCTCCACTACTGCGTTAATTGTCTGGCAAGGACGCACGTCGTGGCTGAATGCAGCAGCAGTGACACCTGCCTATATTGTCAACAATTGCACCACACGCTGCTGCACCCCAACAGACGCAATCGCACCGTAAGGCGTAGTGTGCACGAATGGCTGGGAGAACGGACCAAGGACTACCGGCTCACCTGTCCGAAATGGGGTGTCTGTAGTGACAGCTATCCGGCCCACCACTTCAGGCCACACCAGAAACGGCAACAACAGCAAAAAACGCCGCTCCACTAACTCGAGAAATGGCACCACTAGCACCCGCATAAGGCACCACGCCATCCGCCGCCGCAATCGCACCAACTCCCATACCAGCAATCGCACCAACTCCCACATCAACAATCGCACCACACCCACATCAACAATCGCACCAACAACAACCACAACCAGCCACCGGCTCCCGATCAAAGGATTCTGTCCGAGGCGATCCGACCTTAGTCGTGGTACTATGCGCCTCCTCCGAACCATAATTTGCACAAGTGCAACGAGGGGCGCCATGTATAAATTAACATAATGTATTTTTTTAGTGTTGAATTATACAATTATTTATTATTATAAGTAGTTATAAGTTTTCTTTTCTTTCGTTAAATGAAAATCGCGTTTTTAAATGAATTGTAAACACTATTCTTAACATTGTATAAAAAACTTATGTTAAACTTAACGAAAAGAATTAAACCGATATAACGTTGTTCAAAAAAGCCTTCAAGGCATAAAAATATAAAATGAAAGTTCAGGTTCAACAAGTAAGAGTGTTATATTCGGCTGTGCCGAATCTTGTATACCCACCATCAAAGCATTGCCGAAAAGGAATGCTTCCTAATAAATAAACTCATTTTCTGAAGGGGACCTTATATGGGGGTAGGGTCAATTATGGACCCATCCTCATAAAATTTATGAAAATGATTTTAGTTTCTATAAAACTTTTTTATGTCGAATTTCATTGCTATATATGCTTCTTAAGGTCAGATTTGAGCACTAAAGTCATTTTCTGAAGGGGACCTTATATGGAGGGTAGGGTCAATTATGGACCGATTCTTATAAAATTTCACGAAGAGATTTACGTTCCGATAAAATATGTTCCATGTCGAATTTCACCGCTATAGATGTTTATTTTAGACAGTTACGAGCGTTAAAGTCATTTTGTGAAGGGGACTTTATATGGGGGGTAGGGTTAATTATGGGCCTATTCTTCTAAAATTTTACAAAGAGATTTATGTTCATATAAAACGTGTTAGTGCCGAATTTCACCGATATTGATGCTTCTTTTAACCAGTTATGAGCAATAAAGTAATTTTCTGAAGGGGGCCTTATATGGGGGCTAGGCGAAATCGTGGACCGATATTGCCCATTTTCAATACCAAACAAACTGCCAACTAAAAGTATCTATGCAAAATTTCAGCTCGCTAGCTACTTCCGTTTGGACTCTATCGTGTTTTCAACAGACAGACGGACACTCAGACGGACGGACATGGCTAGATCGTCTTAGAATCTAATAAGGACCCAGAATATATATACTTTTATGGGTCTTAGATGGATATTTCAATGTGTTACAAACGGAATGACAAAAACAATATACCCCCCATCTTTTTTGATGGTGGGTATAAAAACAACAGTCAAAGGGTTAGTAAGCATCTCTTGCTTAATAAAATATTAGCTATAAAAAAACTAATCTCTTCGGTTTTTTTCATTTTCCTATTTCTTTATTTCAAGCAACAAACCTCACCAACTTATAATTTCTCTTCCTGAGAAATTATAACAAAATTTGGGCCAAAAATATATCTTTTCGGTTGATAGTAACCCCTTAAAATAATTTTAAGCATAAAAACCATTCGATTATAAAATCTGTCTTTCGTATAATATGATCAAATATGAAATACAGGAGAAATTCGTATACTTTTGTGAGGTAATTTTGTGGACTTTTTTAAAATAAAGCTAAATTAATTTAAGTAAATGTAAATTTTTCAAGTTTTAAAAAGCGTGATTTAAAACCTAAGGACTGTCTAGACAATATAACAAGTTAATTTATTTATTTTGCACACAAAACGTATTTTTAAATTTGGTTTCTTTTCATGGAATACCCAAATTCGAATACTTATGAGAGACACTGTATGTGCGTACATAATTTTAATGGGAAACTATTTGGTTATGTATGTCATATTTATATATAAATTGATTGTCTTATAAATTTAAATTTTTTTCATTTACAAAATTATAAAACTCGCGAAATAAAAGTTGCGTTGAAACAGGGAATTAGGCCTGAGAATTCTAAGGTCATTGCAGGTAAAATCGCAGCGTTACAGATTAGGAACAATAATTATATCGATTTCACAAAGCAAGCGGAAGAACTTGCAGATGCACTTAAAATATCACTCGTTATAGAAGGCATAACTAAAACAAAAACACACGAAATGGCAATTGAGCAAACGGTTAATGTGTGTAGGTTGAATGCTAAGTCAAGTCTGGTTAAATCTATAATTGCATCGACAGCTTTTAGTGATCCTAAGGATGTGGTAGCTAAATTAATTGTTGAACAAACAGTTGAGACAACTGAAAACCAGATTTTATCAATTCAATCTTGTAGGTACAACCCACATTTTTATAGAAACCACAATCAAAACCGTTTTAATAACAATTTTAGTCGTGGCAATGGTTATAGACGAGGCAATTCAAGAGGCTACGGGAACTATCGTGGTAATTATAATAATCGCTACAATAATAATAATAATGACAATTATAACAAGCAAGAGTGTTATATTCGGCTATGCCGAATCTTATATACCCATCATCAAATCAATGCCATATAAATAAACTTTGATATTTTGAATATTTTATTATTATATATCGATACTAATGTGAACATCAGGGTAATATTTGAAATAGTTCTCTTAATGGGGGTTCAACAATTGACAGTGAAGATTTCGGATTTGACGGAAGGAAAATTTCAGTTCCTTATTTATTTCAAATTTTATAGTTCTATTTATATTTTAAAGCCAGTAATGAACATTAAAGTAATTTTCTTAAAGGGACCTTATAAAGGGTTAGGGTTAATTATGAACCGATCCTCATAAAATATGGTAGAGAGATTTTAGCTTAAAATTAGTTTATGTCGAATAGCATTGGGGTATTCGTATTTTCAGCCAGTTAAAATAATTTTCTTAAGGGGACCTTATATGGGGGGGTAAGATTAATTATGAACCGATCATTCCTAAATCTCGTAGAACGATTTTTATTTATACAAATCATATTTATGTAAAATTGCCAAGCAGTAATGAGCGTTGTAGTCATTTTCGGTGGGGTAATTATGGACTGATCCTCGTAAAAATTCGTAGAGAGATTTCGGTTCCTATAGAACTTATCAGTAGTTGTGTTTTGTTGCTATCAATGAGTGTTAACGCTTAAAGTTAGCAACAAAACGAACATTACCTGACTTGGCATCACTCCACAGAAGAAATCTGCTAAATCTTGAAATTATTTACATTTTCTTAAAAAAGGTTTTTTTATTTGATATTTTTTTTTTGATTTAAATTTTATTTTAAAATATTTTTTTATTGTTTGACATAAACACATTAATATTTGTATTTTTATTTTTGAATTGGTAGCACTTTTATCGACGTTAAAATTAACTTGTATAATTTTACACGTTAACTCCTAACGTTTATAAATTTTAAATTTATATGAAATTGCCTTTGAACGTTAGCAACAAAACACAACTAGTGTCGAATTTCATCGCTGTACTCGCATTTTTAAGCCAGTAACGAGTGTTAAAGTATTTATCTGATGGGGATCTTAAATGGGGGGTAGGGTCTATTATGGGACGACCCCATTTTTTAGAGAGATGTTAGCTCATACAAAACTAGTTTATGTCGAATTTCATTGATCTACTAGTATTTTTAAGCCAGTACTTAGTTTTCAAGACATTTTCTGAAGGGGCCTTATATGAGGGAGGGTCAATTATAGACCGATCCACATAAAATTTGGTAGAGAGATTTTGGTTTGCATAAAACTTACATCTGTAAAATTTTATTGCTGTACTCGTATTTTTAAGCCAATAATGAGCGTTAAAGTAATTTTATGGAGGGGACCTTATATGGGGGGTAGGGTCAATTATGGACTGATCCACATAAAATTTGGTGGAAAGATTTTGGCTCCTAAGATATTTACTTATGTCAAATTTCTTCGCTATACTCGTATTTTTACGCCAATAATGAGCGTTAAAGTAATTTTCTGAAGGGAACCTTATATGGGGGGTAGGGTCAATTATGGACCGATCCACATAAAATTTGGTAGAAAGGATTTGGCTAGCATAAAACTTACTTATGTTAAATTTCATATAGTCGTATTTTTAAGCCAGCAATGAGTTTTAAAGTAATTTTACGGAGGGGACCTTATATGGGGGTAGGGTCAATTATGGACCGATCCACAAAAAATAAGGTGGAAATGTTTTGGCTCCTCAGATACATACTTTTGTCAAATTTCTTCGTTATACTCGTACTTTTACGCCAATAATGAGCGTTAAAGTCATTTTCTGAAGGATACCTTTTTACGGGGGGGGGGGGGGGGGGGGGGGTTAGGATCATTTATGGACCGATTCACATAAAATTTGGTAGAGAGATTTTGGCTCGTATAAAACTTACTTCTATGAAATTTCATTGCTATACTCGTATTTTTAAGCCGGTAGTGATCATTGAAGTAATTTTATGGAGGGGACCTTATATGGGGGGTAGGGTCAATTATGGACCGATCCACAAAAAAATAGATGGAAAGGTTTTGAATCCTAAGATACTAACTTATGCCAAATTTCTTCGCTATACTCGTATTTTTACGCCAATAATGAGCGTTAAAGTCATTTTCTGAAGGGGACCTTATATGGGGGGGTAGGGTCAATTATGGACCGATCCACATAAAATTTGGTAGAGAGATATTGGCATGAAACTTGTGTGTGTCGAATTTCATTGCTATATTCGTATTTTGAAGCCAGTAATCAGCTTTTTAGTCATTTTCTAAAGGGGACCTTATATGGGGGTAGGGCCAATTATGGTCCAATATCCGCCATAATTCAGAATTTTATTCAAAAAGTCAAAAAACTGACCTATGCGAAATTTTGTGGTATTTGCTTCATAAACAACGAATTTGTGAATGTTTGAAGCTCTTTATACAATATGCCGGGGGGTACATTTGTATGGGGGCTATGTGAAGTCGTTGACCGATTTTTCCCATTTTCAATACCAAACATTTCTGATCAATAAAAAATATTTTGGGAAAATTTCATCTCAATATCTCTTTTTTGTGGACGCTATCGTGCCAACAACAGACAGACGGACGTAGCTAGATCGTCTTAGAATCTTACGAGGTCTCAGAATATATATACTTTATGGGGTCTGTGAACAATATTTCGATGTGTTACTTTTTTGATGGTGGGTGTAACAAGAATGGAAACAACTTTTCAAACAATAATAGATACAGGTCAAATAATCGAACAGTGAGGACTCTGCCTTTAAACGCAGATGTCCCTCAGCAAGATCTGTTGGGGGAAACAGATCAGAAATAGATAATTCCAAACAAGTACGTTGGAAACTGTAGACCATTGTAAACCAACCAAATCAGTTTTCAGTTTAAATTTAAATTACTCGGACTTTATCCATTTAAAATTTACAGATTCAGACAAAGTACAAAGTACATAATACTTTCTTAGTTGATTTTCAAGCGGATGTCTGTAAGCGGTTGTCTATAATAGTTTCAATATTACTACAAAAGGTATACTTGGTAAGGATTTTCTTAGAGCAAATAAATTCAATATTAATTACGACAATATGTCTATTTCATTTTGGTATTACAATAAACTCTTGAAAATTCCCATTGAACATGGCACAGATAATGACAAATGTATTTTTCCACCTAGGTCGGAAGTCTTTAGAATTTTGAATATCGGAAAATTATCCGAACCGGTTTTTCTAGACTCATAGGAAGTGTGTGATGGAGTATTTGTAGGTAAAGGTATCGTAGATTCGGAAACATCAATTATTAGGATAATTAACGTGACAGATCAAGTTAAATATATTAAAAATTGCAATATTAAATCGGAGAAAATTTCAAATTATAACATTTATACACTTAATACGGTAGAAAAGGGAAACGAAAGAATTGAAAAACTCAAAAACATACTAAAATCACAAATTCCAAGCGAAGTAGAGGGGAAACTAATGACTTTGTGTGAGAAATATTCTGATATTTTTGCGCTTAATTTTGGCCATGTACGTCTGTCTGTCTGTGTGATTGTTGAAATCAGTTTTCAGAAGACCCCAGATATCTGCGAGATCCGAATTTGTGTGTGTGTCGAATTTCATCGCTATATTCGTATTTTGAAGCCAGTAATCAGCTTTTTAGTCATTTTCTAAAGGGGACCTTATATGGGGGTAGGGCCAATTATGGTCCAATATCCGCCATAATTCAGAATTTTATTCAAAAAGTCAAAAAACTGACCTATGCGAAATTTTGTGGTATTTGCTTCATAAACAACGAATTTGTGAATGTTTGAAGCTCTTTATACAATATGCCGGGGGGTACATTTGTATGGGGGCTATGTGAAGTCGTTGACCGATTTTTCCCATTTTCAATACCAAACATTTCTGATCAATAAAAAATATTTTGGGAAAATTTCATCTCAATATCTCTTTTTTGTGGACGCTATCGTGCCAACAACAGACAGACGGACGTAGCTAGATCGTCTTAGAATCTTACGAGGTCTCAGAATATATATACTTTATGGGGTCTGTGAACAATATTTCGATGTGTTACTTTTTTGATGGTGGGTGTAACAAGAATGGAAACAACTTTTCAAACAATAATAGATACAGGTCAAATAATCGAACAGTGAGGACTCTGCCTTTAAACGCAGATGTCCCTCAGCAAGATCTGTTGGGGGAAACAGATCAGAAATAGATAATTCCAAACAAGTACGTTGGAAACTGTAGACCATTGTAAACCAACCAAATCAGTTTTCAGTTTAAATTTAAATTACTCGGACTTTATCCATTTAAAATTTACAGATTCAGACAAAGTACAAAGTACATAATACTTTCTTAGTTGATTTTCAAGCGGATGTCTGTAAGCGGTTGTCTATAATAGTTTCAATATTACTACAAAAGGTATACTTGGTAAGGATTTTCTTAGAGCAAATAAATTCAATATTAATTACGACAATATGTCTATTTCATTTTGGTATTACAATAAACTCTTGAAAATTCCCATTGAACATGGCACAGATAATGACAAATGTATTTTTCCACCTAGGTCGGAAGTCTTTAGAATTTTGAATATCGGAAAATTATCCGAACCGGTTTTTCTAGACTCATAGGAAGTGTGTGATGGAGTATTTGTAGGTAAAGGTATCGTAGATTCGGAAACATCAATTATTAGGATAATTAACGTGACAGATCAAGTTAAATATATTAAAAATTGCAATATTAAATCGGAGAAAATTTCAAATTATAACATTTATACACTTAATACGGTAGAAAAGGGAAACGAAAGAATTGAAAAACTCAAAAACATACTAAAATCACAAATTCCAAGCGAAGTAGAGGGGAAACTAATGACTTTGTGTGAGAAATATTCTGATATTTTTGCGCTTAATTTTGGCCATGTACGTCTGTCTGTCTGTGTGATTGTTGAAATCAGTTTTCAGAAGACCCCAGATATCTGCGAGATCCGAATTTTCAATAATTCTATCGGATATACGATCGAATAGAACGCTATTTAAAATCAGCCCAATCGGCCCATAAATAACGAAGATATGAGTAAAAATCCGAGACCACCTCTGAAAATTTCATGAAAAATTTACATTTTTCGTGCATGCTTACACAAAACAGTAAACAAACAAAAACAACACACAGTATCAAACGGTAATTTTTTTTTTTTAGTTTTTAAGATTCCAATCTTACGGGCTATTTATGGTCAATCATTTGTTACCAAATGTATAAATAAAAATCAAAATATTTTCATTTTCAATTTTTATTATTTACCCAACGTTTCGTTTGTTTGTTTCAAACTTCTTCAGGGGTTTCCTTTTTATTTTCGAATTCTAACGACAAAACATATAAATTTGTTCACTATAAATCATTGAAAACTTAAAATGTAACAGTTTAACTTACGAAATTCTATTGTTTACATTGTTTGTCAATTAACTTATTATTTAAAAAACTGGACTTCACGACACAGAAATTAATAAATAAATAATCATTACAAAACAAACATATACCGTAAGTCAAACTTAATACTAGTATCACAGAACTTCAACTGATTTAATAATTAAATATTGCAGCAGAATATTGCAGCTTTGTGTTATCCTTGTCCTCTTTCGTATTCATGGTATTGTGTATTTTTTGTTGTATTCTTAAGCTTTCAAGAGTGTATCGTTTGTTCTCTTTTTGTTCTCTGTCCAATATCTTTACATTATCAAAATCCATCTTATGATCACATTCTTTTAATAATGCCGTCGTTATTTTTCCTTTTTCAATATCTGTTTTGTGTTCATTAACTCTCGTCCCTAACATTCTCTTTGTCGTACCAATGTAAACCATGTTACAACTCTCCCGTTCATTACCGTCACATTTTATCTCATAGACCACATTATCATTCTTTAGTTTGTCAATTTTTGTTTTGTTGTTTGTAAATAGATGCCTCAGTGTCATATTTGACTTGTAAGCTATTGTTGCTGTTTTCTCTGTGATCATGTTCTTCATTGTTTTTGTCTCTGTTAGTTAATTTTTTTTGTTATTGTGATTTCTTGTTTATAAACACAAAGCAAAGAATGAACATCACGTTACGTTGTTATTGGCTAGAAACATGAAATTAAGTATGTAGAGCCTGGATTAGGCGACACATTAAAGTGGACTTTTAGGTACTTTTTCGTTCTACAAAAGGTACTTTTTGAATTTTCTATAATATTGAACCCTCCACCACCATCAGTGGTGATAGAGGGTATATATAACTTCGACATTTCGTGTGTAACACCAAGAAATATTCATCTGAGACCCAACAAAGTATATATATTCTGGGTCCATATCAAATTCTGAGTCGATTTAGCTATGTCCGTCTGTCCGTCCGTCTGTCTGTCCGTCCGTCTGTCTGTCCGTCCGTCTGTCTGCTTAAAACAAGCTCACGTTAAAACTAAGCAAGGGAAGTAAACCAAATTCACCGAAAATATTCATTGTTGTCCTAAGCAGTTTGCCATTAGCCAAATCGGTTCACATCGGCAAAAGTTATGAATCAAAATATAAAACAACTCCGAAAAAAACGCTTTTTTGCACATTCCGATGTAATTTTCAAGAAAACTATGCAATATAATTCCATGAAAATCGTCACACATTCGTTTCTGCACAAAAGCTTGATTAAGTGAGATCCCGTAAAAGGGGACTTTTTGGTACCTTACCGTTTTGCAATTGGTATTTTTTGATTTTTTGTAATAAAACTGTTTTTTTTAACACATCATATAGAACTCTTACTTGTTCAGTACTCGATTTGTTCTCCGGTTTTCATCAAGGGATATAACTTCTTTTAGTACAAACTGTGGTTCATTTAGATGAAAAGTTTTACCATTTGGTTTAAACGTGGCTCCAAATTCATTTTCACGCATGATGCTTTTTCAGGTTTACCTCCAAACCAAGCATATTTACATATCGATGATATAATCGTTATTGGCTGCAGTATGTCACATCATCTTAAAAACTTGGAAAATGTATTTATGACGTTTAGAAAATTCAATTTAAACATAAATCCATATAAGTGTAACTTTTTTAGACCCGAAGTAACGTTTCTTGGGCATAAATGCACTTCAAATGGTCTTTTACCAGACGATTCAAAAATAGAAATAATTCGAAATTACCCAACACCTACCGATAAAGATGCAGTTAGGAGATTTGTTGCCTTTGCAACTTATTACAGACGATTTATACAGAATTTTGCTTCAACAGCTGCACCTTTAAATTTCATTACTAGGAAAAATGTACATTTCCACTGGGATGATAAATGTCAAAATGCTTTTGAGAAATTGTGAACAAGCTTAGTTTCTTCAACACTACTACAATACCCAGATTTTTCGAAAAAGTTTATTGTAACGGTGGATGCATCGAAGATAGGTTGTGGCGCAGTGTTAAGTCAAGACTTTAATGGCAGGCTTACCAATATATTTCGCGTCAAAATCATTTATTAAGGCTGAACAGATAAAACCGACAATTGAGCAGGAACTCCTGGCTATTCATTTAGCTATAACACAATTTAGAGCGTATATTTACGGAATTTATTGTCAGGTCAGACCACAGACCTCTAGTGTATATACAGAAACTAAAAGACCATGGCATTCGAATTTTAGAAAAATTAGAAATTATGTTGACTAATCCTATAGAAATAATAATTGATGACAAGGAAAAGAATAGATTAATGACCGTCTATCATAATGATCCACTCTTAGGAGGGCATTGTGGACGTAGAAAACTATACGCAAAACTGAAAACTAAACTATAGCTAAATTCGTGAAAAACTGTGAAAAGTGCAATCTGAATAAAGTAAAACCAGGAAATAAAGAGAAATTAGTCATAACAACACCTATTCAAGCATTCGAATTATCTAAATATTTAGTAACTATAGCTATACCAGACAAAAGTTCAAACACCATAGCTCGTGCAATTTTTGAAAATTTCATTTTAATTTATGGTTCTTTTAACACACTAAAATCGGATTGTGGCACAGAATTTAGAAATCAAATATTAACGGAACTGTTAAAATGTTAAAAGTTGAAATGATCTTTTCTACTGCAGTGTTTAATGAATCTTTGAGATCTTACATTAACGAAAATCTTTCGGAATGGGATACTTACTTAAAATATTTTACATTTTTCCACAACACCACTCCAAATACAGTTTTTGATAATAAGTTTTCACCATATGAATTAATTTTTGGGAAAGTGGCAAAAATGCCAAAAGAAATTACAAAAACTACTATTGAACTAATATACAATGTTGAAAACTACAGTAAAGAAATAAAATATCGTTTACAAAAAATTAGTAAAAGAATTGATAGATAAACATAAATTACGAAATAAAAATTATTTTGATAAATATGCAAAACCTTTAAATATAGGAACAGGTGATAATGTTTTAATTCAAAAGCAACCATATGATAAATTTAAAAGTATTTACGATGGTCCATTTATCGTTAAAAAAATCAATGGATGTAACGTAACTGTATATGATAGCAAAACGAAGAAAGAGAAAACAATTCATAAAAATAGAATCCGAATATTTTGAAAATTATTAATTGAAAAACATCCATTTTACCAATATTATTAAAGAACAAGTTTGTAATTTCATATAGGTACATATTCATATTCATTTTGAAAAAGGGAGGAAATGTGATATGATTTACTTTCAAAATTTAGAACACATATTTGAAAAATTTCAAGTACAATAAATACATATGCAATTGTAGTAAGTAATATACAAAAAAATATACATAACAAATTATAATTATAAACTTATAAGTTTGAATTTATTATACTTATTATAAAGTTAATTTAAATAATGTATTTTTAAATTAAAAAAAAGCAAGAACTAATCAAGTCTGGTACCTCTTGTTTAATTCTTCCTTTTTTAATATAAATAGGGAGATGTAGTGAAGTGAAATTACTATTCCCATCCCTGTACAAAATACAACACTTAAGATCTTAGAATAAGGATTTAAAGAATAATAAACAATTAAATAAAAAGAGTCAGTCTGCACTAAACATTAACAGTCTTATGCAAAAAAACTTACAACATGCTTACTAATCGTTTTTAAGCTAAATTCGATAAAAGTTTATCCAAAAAGGATAATTAGCTTAAAATACCTGTAGTAAACCATTGTTAAATATACGAAAGTTAATAATGGTTCAACCGTACTTTAAACCTATATTAAAGTCAAATGTCATTATTTTATTACAATTTATAACTGTTGACGTTTTGTGAAAAATATTGTTGTGTTAATTTTTTAAATAAATTATAAGAAAATAAATAAATAAAAAACAATATGGATACAGTTTTCCTTTTACTTTCAGGCTTTGTCTCCATATTTGTTCTTTTCTTTTTGCCAAAAATATAAATTTTGTTTATAAAATAGTTTAGTGATGTATAAAATATCAATGCAAATTTAAAGAAAACGTTACTCGATTACTTTCTTTAATCAAAATATAATATTGCAATTACATTAGTTGTTTTATTTGATTTATACGTTGTTTTTATTAAATAAACAAATACAACCCCATTTTTATGTTATTAAAAACAATTATTTTATATAAAAGCATAAAAAAATAATATTAGACACGAATACCAAATGAACTAATAATCGTTCATATACAACATTATGAAAATATTGACAGAATAAAATAATGGTATTGCCAGCATCAAATCTAAAAAAACATTAAAATGTATTTTAGTTAAAATACTGTTTTTGCATATACTTTTTTAATAATGGATTATTAAGCTAAAAGTCGTTGTTAACTAATGTACACTTTAAGGTCATAATAAGGTTTTTTTGCATAAGACTGTAAAACAATAAAGTTGTGTTTTTAATAAATGGTGTTATAATATTATATACATATATGATTCTAGGTTCAATAATTCAGAAAATAAAAAAGTACCATGAATGACGAAAAATTTCCAAAAACTCCCCTTATAAAAGGGGAATGAAAAATAATATATTTTTCATTCCATCAGGATATACATACATCAAAAAATAAAATTTTAAATTTTGAAATTTGTACAGAAGTTAAATAGATTCGTTTAATAAAATAAGATTTTCTATGGATCCCTTCATGGTCCAACCCTGATTTTTAATATGTTGTTGTTCATGTTATAAACTAATTTTAGTAAAGGAATAAAGAAAGTGGGAGAGAGATACCGCTTTTAAGATATCGTTGACTCAAGGACATTTTTTGATATCATTATCCTTATTTTAAAACCATAATATTTCTAATAAAATATTGTCAAGCTACGACACATAGGCATTAATTACAATCTTAGAATATATACAATATCAAATTTAATCCTTTTTGGAAAAACTTTGTGAAATATGTACCGAATTTCATCAAGAGCGGGTGTGTTCAAAATTTTTTCGATATTAAATATGAAAAATTTAGTTTAAAATGCCTATAAATTAACAATACGATCTAACTTTTTAAAATCCTTTGGGGAATTGGGTCTATTAACCTTCCTATACCTGCGCCAAAAACTATGACACCAATACCAGCGTCGCACAGTGGTATAGGAAAAAAAAAGAGGGAAATAATTCGGTAACTTCTAAACGGTTAATCCGATTTTAATGAAATTTGGTGTGCACAAAGAGGAGGTGTTGTCGAGCTTAGGTTTTGAATTTGGACCTTATAGGCCAACCAGGGGCCCGGCGGGGGGTCATCAAATTAGGACACCTCGGCTATGTTAAATTTTTAAAACGATCCTATTTCTTCATTTGAGTTCCGATTTAAAAAAAATTTCGTATATAGAATCTCCTCATCGAGCACTATAAAAAATGTTGTCATAGCAGTAAATTATCTCTTATAGTTTAGGAGATATTCGCATTTGAAAATTAAAATTTTAAAATTTTTACCGTCCTTACTTTAGTTTTTTTTGATAATAGCAGGTCCAAATATTCCCGATTTTCGCCACTTTTTTTTTATTCGCTTAACAACAAGTTTGTATGTCAAGCAGTGAAAGAATTATGTAAAAATCATGACTGAGTCCAAAGCTATAGGCATTTTAATTTAAAAAATTAAAAAAAGGCGATTTTTTGTCATTTTTTTGGGGAAAAAGTATATTTTTCTTTTTAAGTTATCTAAAAAGTTTCTAAGAAGATGTATATAGAATTTATCCTTTTTGGAAAGCTGACTTTACATAAAATACGATAAATGAAACAAAACCTAAAAATTTTTGATGCCGAGGGGACCAGGTCCATCCAAAAAAACCCTATTTTTTATGGAAAATTCAATTTTGAGCAAAAATTCTCAAATCGCATAGTCGATATCAAATTATAGTGACCTGTTTTATATGACCCAATATGTTCTTAATCATTTTGTAACGGGTTTCGATAACCCCGCCCCTGGTATGGATATAATAGGCAAAAAACTAAAAAATCCCATTTTTGGGATTTTTTAAAACTTTTTTGGGAATTCCGGGATTTCTAATAAGAAAATTCGAAATTTTGATTTAATTTTGGATTTTAAGTAAAAAAATCTACCTAACTGTAAAATTTCATCAAAAAATATTCATAAATAAAATTTTTATTGCAATTAGAAAAATTTGTATCTTCGCAAAAACTGAATAAAAAACATTTTTTAATTTTTTTTAAAAAAAGTATTCCGCGAATTTTTTAATTTTCAAAAATTATATACAGTTTTGAAAAATAGACAAAATTACCTTTCCATTGATATATAACATGCCTACCTAATGTTTTTTAAGTGACAAATTAATTAGGGAAAACTCAACATCTTTTAGAAAATTTACCTAGCACTATTATTTTCATCCATATATGTAACAAATTTAAGAGTTAACCTTATGGATGAAAATAATAGTGCTAGGCAAATTTTCTAAAAGATGTTGAGTTTTCCCTAATTAATTTGTCACTTAAAAAACATTAGGTAGGCATGTTATATATCAATGGAAAGGTAATTTTGTCTATTTTTCAAAACTGTATATAATTTTTGAAAATTAAAAAATTCGCGGAATACTTTTTTTAAAAAAAATTAAAAAATGTTTTTTATTCAGTTTTTGCGAAGATACAAATTTTTCAAATTGCAATAAAAATTTTATTTATGAATATTTTTTGATGAAATTTTACAGTTAGGTAGATTTTTTTACTCAAAATCCAAAATTAAATAAAAATTTCGAATTTTCTTATTAGAAATCCCGGAATTCCCAAAAAAGTTTTAAAAAATCCCAAAAATGGGATTTTTTGGTTTTTTGCCTATTATATCCATACCAGGGGCGGGGTTATCGAAACCCGTTACAAAATGATTAAGAACTTATTGGGTCATATAAAACAGGTCACTATAATTTGATATCGACTATGCGATTTGAGAATTTTTGCTCAAAATTTAATTTTCCATAAAAAATAGGGTTTTTTTGGATGGACCTGGTCCCCTCGGTATCAAAAATTTTTAGGTTTTGTTTCATTTATCGTATTTTATGTAAAGTCAGCTTTCCAAAAAGTATAAATTCTATATACATCTTCTTAGAAACTTTTTAGATAACTTAAAAAGAAAAAGATACTTTTTCCCAAAAAAATGACAAAAAATCGCCTTTTTTTAATTTTTTAAATTTAAATGCCTATAACTTTGGACTCAGTCATGATTTTTACATAATTCTTTCACTGCTTGGTATATAAACTTGTTGTTAAGCAAATAAAAAAAAATGGCGAAAATCGGAAATATTTGGACCTGCTATTATCAAAAAAACTAAAGTAAGGACGGTAAAAATTTTAAAATTTTAATATTCAAATGCGAATATCTCCTAAACTATAAGAGATAATTTACTGCTACGACGACATTTTTTATAGTGCTCGATGAGGAGATTCTATATACGAAATTTTTTTTAAATCGGAACTCAAATGAAGAAATAGGATCGTTTTAAAAATTTAACATAGCCGAGGTGTCCTAATTTGAGGACCCCCCGCCGGGCCCCTGGTTGGCGTATAAGGTCCAAATTCAAAACCTAAACTCGACAACACCTCCTCTTTGTGCATACCAAATTTCATTAAAATCGGATTAACCGTTTAGAAGTTACCGAATTATTTCCCTCTTTTTTTTTTCCTATACCACTGTGCGTCGGCCTGTGGAACATACATTTGTACAACTTATATAATTACTGTTATTAAAAAAATCCCAATTATAATGGGATGAACGTTTAGTAAATAGTGTTTTAAGCTATAAATTTTGCGGAAAAAGGCGTATTATTTAAGAATTATAAGGTTTTTTTACAACCATTACAAAAAGCAAAAAATCTTGAGAGTTACGAAGACAGGAAAACAAATTGGTACATTTTAAGGGACATAAAATTTACGTTTAAAAAATATATACTTAATTGCCTGACACTGTTTAAAATAGCATTCAGAGCATATCACTTCGTCATGTTCTAAACGAAATTTTTTTGTATAATTTTGTATAAGAATTGTAGTTCTAAATGCTGATTAGATGGACGTATAAAATGGCCTATTATATCATTCTGAGTTGACACTGCAACTAACAGTTTAAAATTTTCTTTTTTATCTTCGTTATATGAATACCCAGCAAAAATATAACAAAGTACTTCCAAAAGAATAACATTTATCACCATTTCAAAAGTGGCACTAATTGAATTTTTTGCCTTCTGAGGAAGTGACGTTTAAAGCCTTCCGAAGAAGCGAACATAATTCTATTTTTTCAATGTTGAAGATATATTTTTTGTTCTTACATTTTTAAGAGATAAAAAATGTTATATTTGGGCTTTTGTATTAAATGTGTCTATTATCCTAATTAATCTTAATATTATTTACGTCAAATTAGTTGTATTCTATAATAATACAATTTCACTTTCGAATAACTTTCAGAAAAAGACGATTAAAATTACTTCTTGAGAATGACTTCAGAATTAGTGAATTTGGAATCAAATAAAATGAACATCCCTTATATGACAAGCCTGTGTTAAAATCATCACTTCTTCAGGTCTTTTTCAGTACTTCCATGGAGTAAAATCTACTTCTTTTTCGCTTCTTTGGAAATTCTTTTGTTGCTGGGCTTTTTTTATATTCTTCTTAAACACTTATTTTTTGATGATTTTTTACAACTTTAGTTATTATAAAATGCTATTAAATAGGTCGAGCCCCAAAATGTAGTAATGGGTAAAAGATAGAGCCCTGCATGAGTGACTCTATTTGTCACCCACAATGAGTAATCCACTGCATTGCACTCAACTCATTTTGTATTTTGAATATTATTTACAAAGAGTGTGTACATTTGATTTTAATAATTCAAATTTTTGTTTTACTCAATCATTGCGAGTATTTTTGTGTAAGTGTACGTCTACATTCAAATCGAGTAAGTTAACAACTTACGTATATTAAAAGAATACAAAATAAATATTTTGAATCGAGTTTTAAATGCCAAAAGAAAAATAATTTAAAAAGAAAAATAATAAAAAAAACATGATATCGCAAATTAATTTAAAAATGAAAACAATGAGGTATATCTAATTAATAAATACTAAACCGTATGATAATTTTTTAATTTATATTATATTTTATTGTAAATTGGAACAGAATTCTAGCGACGCCGTTGATAGCCCAGCATCCGTTTCCAGTGGAACTAGCTTGTTAAGCCATGATATAATAAAAACAAAAATAATTAACCAAGAATATAAATTAAGCAATAAAACGGGACGTAGTAATGTATGGAAAATGATTATAAACGACTCAGGTGAAGAATTGTTAAATGTAGTCGCGTGTCGATTTTGCTTTAGCGTGTATAAACATAACAGTAAATCTACTACAAACTTGGTATGACATAAATGCTACATCGCCACAAAAGATCGGGATAACGTATACAACGTTTTCGTGGATAGTGACACAAAAAGGAAAGCATTGTATATATTTACCAAATGGATTATTGAAAACTGCAGACCTTTTACATTGGTGGAAGATTCCGGTCTTCATGAACTTGTTACCTTCGTTTTGACCATCGGCTCAAAATATGGTAAGCACGTCGATGTAAAATCATTACTTCCACACTCAACAACAGTAGGAAGAAATGTTTGTAAGCTTTACGATGTAGCATTTTCTGAGATAAAATCCGACATCACTAAAGTAAAGGACATTGGGTTCGCTCTAACCACCATTTACACAAATCATTTTTGGCAATAACAATGCATTATATAAAAGATACACAATTGAATAACGTTTTGTTGGGAATACGCAGCATGAATGGCGAAAAATGTACTAGTAAGTTGTATATACCATTATAAAATTTTAATGGCCACTGATTTCTTATTAATTATTCTGAAATCCTTTAGGTGATAACATATACTGCAAAGTTTGTAACATACTTAGCGAATTTGATTGTGTATTCACTGAAAATGTTACCGTCGTGACGGACAGAGGATCAAATATGGTTGCTGCTTTCCGCAGCACTGCCCATATATATTGTATTAATCATCTACTGAATAATGTTATTCAGAAATCCATAGATGCAGTCCCAGAAGTAAAATTTATTTGCGATGTAGCCACCAATATAGTGGGGTACTTTAAAAAGTCTGGGATAAATTCAAATATAAGAAAGTCCTTAAAAAGCTTTTGTCCATCAAGATGGAATACTTTCTATTATCTGTTGTCGTCATTAAAAAGCAGCTGGGACGAAGTTGTTTTCATATTACAAGAAAGGCATGAAATCTTGATATAATTCGATATAATATATTCGACCCTTTGAAGAAGCCTCAAAGATACTAGAGGGAGAGAAATATCCAACAATTCATTTGGTCTACATTTATGTAAACAGCCTTCAAAAGAAATGCGCTGAAAACAACGAGGATATAAGTATTGCCCAGGCTTTGAAAAGCAAGCTTAGGCACTACTTGGATACTGTACACAGAGGGAAAAAGAAATATACACGCTTGGTACCAAATTGGCACCAAAGAGTTTGTAATTTTTCAATAACAACCGTTGTCAAAGTATATACATACGTACGACAACACTATGTCGCAACGTTATCAACATTGCAACAATTCGTTGTCGAAATCTAAATTTTTTACACATACGTTTGTTAACATTTAGACAACGTACAAAAAATTAAATGTTTTAAAATATTATTTAAGTCACTCATGCAGGGCTCTAGTAAAAGAAACACTTTAAAGTTATGTATTTTAAGTTCATTTAATTAGTTTTTTATTAATATTTAGTAGGATTAGTAATTTTAAAAAAAAATTTGGTAAATCTGTCAGTTCTGAGTCGATTAAGCTATGTCCGTCCGTCTGGCTGGCTGGCTGTCCATGTAAACCTTGTGCGCAAGGTACAGGTAGCAATTTTCAAGATAATTCGATGAAATTTGGCACACACTCCTTTTTCGGCCCAAGGACGAAGCCTATTGAAAATGGTTAAAATCGGTCCATTATTTCACCTAGCCCCCATACAACAGAACCCCCCGAAAAGGGATTCTGAGCTCATAATTATGTTAAATATACCTGTATTTTGATAAAAGGAGGCACAACTAAGTTTTATACAAGCCTTGGTGACCTTGCCAAATTTCATAGACTCTAGCTCCCATACAAAGTCCCCTTCAGAAAATTACTTGAATGTCCAAAATTAACTTATAAACACAATTATAGCGATGAAATTAAGCACAATAAAATATTATGTAAATATAAATATATTCACAAAATGTTTTCAGGCTTGGTCCATATTTGCCCCTAGCCCCCATATAAAGCCTCTTTCAGAAAAATAGTTTTTCATCCATAAATTGCTTAAATGTATCGTAACAAAGTAATAGAAATTAAATGCTTTGTTATGAAAAATAAATCACATTTAATATTCATAACTGGGGTAGGGTATCATATGGTCGGTCACGCCTGACTATACTTTCTTACTTGTTTTTTATATAAGTTAGTACTAGGGATGCCAATCCCGATCCCGAAAATCCCGGGATTAGAAAATTCCGAATCCCGGGATTTTTTCAAAATGAATCCCGGGATTTGTTACTAAAATTTTTTTTAATTCTTTTTTGAGCCATAATTCGCTTGAAAATTACGATCTTAGTTTATTTTTGACTTATGCAGAACAAAATTCAGCACAGCTAATCTTGTACATTTTGAACCTTTTATTTTTTAAAGTGGTATGATACCATATATAGTACATACAAATTTATTTATTCATTTCGTCGCAGAAAGCATACACATTCTTTGTCTATAGTAGACTCATTATATTTAGGCCGCAAATTTGGACCATAATTAACACAAGAAATCCTAAAAGGACCTTCTCTAATTTGATGCCAATATTAATATCAATACATTACAATCAGCTATTTGATGGAATTCATTTTTAAAATATAATCGATTTGAATCTACAAAAATCATACATACAATTTCTGCGGCTTTTCATACAAATTATCATATTTTTATACCCTTCACCTTCGTGAGAAGGGTATATATAAGTTTGTCATTCCGTTTGTAATTTCCAAAAAATATGTTTTTTTTAATTGATTCTCTTAAATGGAAAGTATTTTGTTGTCTGCGTAGTTTTTGCAAGAAAATAATAAACCATTCCTCGATCGAAATTCATCATACCTTTTCAAATCGATTGATTTCAAATCGTTCGAATTCCATCACATACCGGAATATTTATTTTATTTCGGCACAGTCAAATATAAAATGTATTTTTTAAATGATATCTAGAAGGTTTTGCATTTCAAGCTTTCTACGAATCTGAGTGATAACGGTAAAGGTAAATTAAATTGTTCTGAATTTTCCAAAGAAAAGGTTAATTTATGATATAAATTGATATTCGAAGGATTGAACGTTATATTTATTATACCCTACACCACTACAGTGATTAGGGTATTATACATTTGTGCTGACGTTTGTAACGCATAAAAATATTTGTCCTACACCCACCTTAAAGTATACCGATCGACTCAGAATCACTTTCTGAGTCGGCCGTCGTTTGACCCTAGCCCCCATACAAACGTCCAAAAATTTACTTATAACCATTAGTATTGCGATGAGATTCAGCATAACTAACCTTTATATAAAATTACATCCCTCTTCCTAATTTTTTGAGGATCGGCCCATATATTTAGATTTTCATCAATAAATTGCTTAAATGCATCGGAATTAATGTAAAATTCAACAAATTTTTTATGAAAAATAAATAATTTTTAAAATATACCCATGGTGTAGGATATCATACAGTCGGCCATGTCCGACTATACTTTTCTACTTGTTTTTATTTGGGAAGTATGTATGTAGTTACCAAATTTCTGAAATTATGATATTCTAAAAGATTTTATTTAAGAACTGGAATTAATTGGATTGCTTTAATTTAAATTTATCTTCTGTCGATTAATTTCCACAAGATTAAACAATTTTCTTCACAAACAATAAGATTTAAGATTTTCATGTATAAAATAATTAAATTTATGTAATCCCGATATCCCGAAAAATCCCGGGATCCCGGAATATTTCAAAATCCCGAATGCCGGGATTTGTAAAAGCCGTCCCTAGTTAGTACGTATTATTTGACAGTCCTTTTTTAGCACTTTTTTTCAACGAATTTGCTCTTTTTCGACTGTCATTTTGCACTTTTTTCTCAAGGAGTTCTGGCAACACTGCTTCTGTGCATTCGTTAAGTTTTAATTTGTGTTGGGGCGATCTATACAGTTGCCACTCTCTTCAGTCTCTTCTTTTTTCTTATAAGATCCGTTCAACAGCGTGTACTGATATATTTTTATACCATCCACCACCATCATTGGTGATAGAGGGTATATATAACTTTGTCATTCCGTGTGTAACACCAAGAAATATTCATCTGAGACCGAACAAAGTATATATATTCTGGGTCCTTATCAAATTCTGAGTCGATTTAGCTATGTCCGTCTGTCTGCCTAAAACACGCTCACGTTAAAACTTAGCCAAGGAAGTAAACAAAATTCACCGAAAATATTTGTTGCTGTCCTAAGCAGTTTGGTATTGAAAATTAGGCAAATCAGTTCACATCGGCAAAAGTTATGAATCAAAATATAAAACAACTCCGAAAAAAATACGCCTTTTTTGCACATTCCGATGTAAGTTTCACGAAAACTATGCAATATAATTCCATGAAAATCGTCACACATTCGTTTCTGCACAAAAGCTTGATTCCTGTTGAAAATTTCTAGAATCGGTCCACAATTTCATATACCTCCCAAACAAAAGTACATATTCTCGGAAAATGAGTTTTTTGTTAATAACTTCCGTCAGAATGTTGATATCTTCACAAAATTTTACAAATAAACATTTTATGTCAATAAAATTTATTCAGAGAAAAAATTTTCTGGATCGGTCCATAATTGGACATAGCTCCCATACAAGGTCTCCTTCCGAAAATCACATAAACGCACATAATTCATTACTAAATTGAGATATCCATATAAAACTTGGTACAAGTATTGCCCTCACATATAGAAATATTACTATGAAATTTTTTTCCGATCGGTCCATAATTGGTCATAGCTCCCATACAAGGTCCCCTCCCGAAAAACACTTAAACGCGCATAACTCATTACTAAATTAAGATATCCATATAAAATTTGGCACAAGTATTGCTCATATACACGGAAATATTACTGTGAAATTGTTGTCCTATCGTTCCATAATTGATCATACCTCCCATAAAAGGTCCCCTCCCGAAAATCACTTAAACGCACATAACTTATTACTAAATTAAGATAAAATTTGGCACAAGTATTGCTCTTATATACAGAAATATTGAGATATCCATATAAAGTTTGGTACAAATAATTGCTCTTATATACAGAAATATTACAGTAAATTTGTTTTCGGATCGGACCATAGATTGTCATAGCTTCCTTACAAGGTCCCTTTCAGAAAAACACCTAAAGGCACAAAAAATTTAGCATAAATACTTTTTTTGTATACAGAAATGTTATTTAAAAAATTTTCCACGATCGGTTCATCTTTGGTCATAGCTCCCATACAAGATTCCCTCCCGAAAATCACTTAAACGCACATAACATATTACAAAATATTGATATCCATACATTTAGCACAAATATTGCTCTTATATACATAAATTACACACTATCGGTCCATATTTGGTCATAGCTCTCATAGGTCCCCTCCAGAAAATCACTTAAATGCACAATATTAATTACCAAATAATGATATAGATACAGAATTTTGAAATTGTGTCTTTATATATGTACATACATAATTGGTCATAGCTCCCATACAAGGTCCTTTTACGAAAATCTCTTAAACGCACATTAATTATTACCAAATAAAGCTATTGATACAAAATTTGGCACAAATATTAGTTTTGGAATACAAAAATTCTATTTCAAGATATTTTCACGATCGGTTCATAACATGAATGCGGTCGGTCCCATACAAGTTTCCCTCCAGAAAATCACTTAAACACACATTACGATACAGGTACAAAATTTTACTGAAATATAGCTTTCATGTGAAATTTTGCTTAAAGAATTTCTTACGATTGGTCTATAATTGGCCATATCTCCCATACTAGGTCCTGCCCCTAAAAGCACTTTAACCGTATTTAAATAGTTGCATTATCAATTTGTGCAGAACAAAATTATATATATGTATTTTGAAAATCCTTAAATCTTTCACACACATGCATACATGCAAATTATTAAATATGTATCGATAAAGCATATCTTAGAGCGCTACAAAAATATAAAAGAAAATGGCGTTTGTAATGTTCCATAAATCTTGGAATTGTTACCGATTTAAGCTGTTTAAATCTTGGGGGTTTTCTATTTAAGACATGAGAAAACTTATTTCTACAAATATTTGATCAATTAAAAAAATATTAATATAAAAGTAGCTGGTGGAGGGTATTTAAGATTCGGCTCAGCCGAATATAGCACTCCAATTTGTTTATATTTATTTTTTATTATACGGGGATACAATTTCTCTGGAGCTCATAAGAGTAACGATAGTGGGTGAATGATCTGAAGATAGTTCCAACGAAGGTTCAATTTGAATAACTTATGTGAGGATGCCTTTTGGCACGCCAAAGTCACACAAAGTATTTTTCGTAAATCTGTTGGCTAGTATGTAGGTTGTCAAAGTGCCGGTTCACACAGGTAAACTTTTTTGGGAAACTTTTGATTTTGTGTGTGAGAGAAAACACCTCCCTTTAGGGAAATCAGACCTGACCTTCATAATGTGTGCTTAGCGGCATAATAGCCAGCTTCCAGAAAACGGATTTCCTGTAATTGAAATTCTGGGGGTGCATATATCGATTTCGGTGATATTCTTCGAGACATATGGTAGAAGCCAGATGATAACACTAGTTAACAAAGATATTGCTCAGGATATAAAACCTATATGGATTTTTTTATTTTGGTCGTCTGATGCTATACGCACAATTGGGACGAACAACGAATTTTCATCGTCAGAACACACTAAAGTATATAAAAATACGCACAATCAATGCGTATGACGAAATTCTTCGTACTTAACGAACTGAGCGATAGGTTTATTTCTATTTCATATGCAGACGAACGACGAATAAAATGGTTTAGAGTGACCGTGGCTTCCAAAACGAACCAATACAAAGTTTGAACACAATTTCATTGCGGTATTTAAATCTTGTACACATGTAAAGTTTCAAAACATAGCAAAGGGGTTTTTTTATTTTCCATTCTAAAATATAGAAGTATTGTTTTCAGTAAGTCAAAAAGCATCAACTTTAAAACTGATGCGCTGATTGCCATTTCGCTGCGTTTCTAATACTTGTCGATGGCGTTTTGAAACAGTATGCATTGTCAATGTCAATGCGGCGTTATTTGTTCTTACACAAAGCAACTGACGTTTTGGAAGTTAGCCCGTATTTCATTTTAGATTTTTTGTTTTTTCTAAATAAAGTTACATTTTCTTTAAAGAAATGTTTCTTCTTATGCTTATGGTAAATAAATAAAATTAAAACAATTTTTATTGACATTGTTTTCTTTCCATATTCAAAAGAAAAATATATTTAATGAATTTTTGAAATTAATTATTTGATTTAGAAATATGGTCACCCCATTCAGTATGTAAACAAAAATAGATTTGAAAATTAATTAATTTCGTACAATTTGTTTGTACATATTTTGAATAAAAAATATTATTTAATCGTGAGATTATGTCGATAAAGAAATATCGGAGATTTAAAAATAATTCGCAGTGCCTAAAAGTTTATTGTGTTCCATGTGACGAATTTTCACAACCAATTTTCGTCAAGCAGTTCTCAGTGTTGAACGAAATTCGTAGTTCGTCCCAATTGTGCGTGTACCACAAGTCCAAAAAAATATTAAAACAAATCTAGGTCGTAAAATTTTTTAATTAATCATAAAGAAAAAAATGCTAAAAAAGGGTTAATTTAGGAGGAAAACATTATACATATATGTAAAGTTGTAGCTATTTATACTCTACACCACTTTAGTGGGGAGGGTATATTGGGTTTGTGCTGATGTTTGTAACGCATAATAATATTGGTCCTATACTCAACTTAAAGTATGCCAATCGGCTTAGAATCATTTTCTAAGTCGGTTTAGCTATGTCCGTCCGCAATTTTGAAGGTAATTCAATGATCATAATACATGATCTTCTATTGTCCCAGGGACGAAGATCGTTCCATTATTTCACCTAGCCCCCATACTACTGAACCCCTGAATAAACCTTGTAATCAACCTACAGGTCGCAATTTTGAAGATAATTCAATGAAATTTGGCACATGATTTTCTACGGTTTCTATTGAAAATTGTTAACATCGGTCCATTATTTCACCTAGCCTCCATACAACTGAACCTGACGAATAGGGCTTTTAAGTTTATAATTATGTTTAATATACTCGTATCTCGACAAAAAGCTGCAAACTCAAGTTCTATACTAGCCTTGATGACCCTCATGAATTTTATAATTATAGGGTCTCATTTGACCATACCCCTATACAAAGCCCCCTTCAAAATTTGACTTAAATATCCACAATTTTATTCAACAATAAATCGCTTAAGTATATCTGAGACAAGGTACAATTCAACTTAAATGCTTTATTATGAAAACTAAATCACATTTTATTTTTGTAACAGGTGTAGGGCATTATATGTTCGGCCTCGACCGACTATAATTTGTTACTTGTTTTTATATAAAAAATATTACTGGTCTTCCTCACAACTTTCTAATAATGGATTCCTGGATTCCATGAGGGGATTCCATGAGGGGAGCGGCACCTCCCATATTAATTGAAGACAAAATTTCGTTTATATGGAAAACTAATGGAACTAAATTCTTCAAAATTTGCACGAAGAACTTAAATATTTATCTGAACATTTTGGAGGAAAAAAAGCGGACTTTCATCTGGGGGGTCTTGAAGCTCCCATATGAATCAAATAGAAAAATTCGTATATCTGAGAAACTACTAGAGCTAGAATCTTCAAAATTTACATGAAATATTTGAAATTCATGTGAACATTTAGAGCATAACGGGCGGACTTTCAATGGGTGTTTTGGCACTACATATTAGAGCCTGAATCTTCAAATTTTACTTGAAGAATCTTAACATTCACCTGAACATTTAGAGTAACGGGCTGACTTTCAATGGGGAACTTGGCACCTCTCATATGAATTAAATATAAAATGTTGTTTATTTGGGAAACTAATGGGACTTGATTTATAAAATTTTGCACAAATTAGTTTAGTATTCATCTGAATATTTTGGACTTTCATGTGGGGAGCTTGAAGCCCCCACATGAATCAAATAGAAAAATTCGTATATCTGAGAAACTATTAGAGCTAGAATCTTCAAATTTTGCATGAAGAATTTTGAAATTCATGTGAACATTTAGAGCAAAAATTAAATACAAAATTTAGTGCATCTTGGAAACTCTTATATTATTCAAATTTTTTATAGATAGATGGAAATTGGAGATAGAAGATTGGTGTTTAATTTGGACACATATGGAAATATACACGTATCCCAATATATAGAATATTTAATATAAAAAAAATAAAAAAATATATTTTTTGCTTTTATAAACTAAAAAAAAATTAAAAATTAGCTGGGCCGGATGGCATTTTGCCAGCACTTTTGCAGATGGAAGCGGAACTGGTTTCCGTAAATCTGTCTCAGATGTTCAATGCATTCAAGAAAATTCACACATACACCAGTTAAATGGCAGGATGCAAGGGTAATATTTATACACAAACCAGGGAAACCTAGCTATGAGACGCCTAAGTCATATCGACCGATAAGTCTTACGACCTTCCTATTTAAAAGCTTGGAACGGATACTCAACAGCATGGTTAAAAGCAGTATAGCAGGCAAAGACCAGATGGCTACCAGGCCACTCGGGAGTAGTCAGCAACGGAAGGTCGAATGTAATAGCTTTAAAGGGAAGGGAGCTCGTGATAGTTAACCAGACGAACGCAAAACCTTTCGACGCAACAAAAGTTTAATTAAAAATATGGGTGAGAGAATCCCATAAGGCCTCATGGAATAATGAAACGGTGGGTAGAACCACAAAGATTCTATGGGGTGTCCCTGATGAGAGCAAGACGAGAAATCTTCTCAAAAGTCTGAGGTTAGTATGATGGTACGTATACAAAATTGGACGTGCGAATTTAGACGAATGTATAGCATGTGGAGAGGACAGCGAAACTCTGGAGCACCTTCTTTGCCACTGTCATTTATTCGTCGTAGTTAGATCTTGGAAGTCATGTTATTCCGGAAATAACGTTTCTGACTAATTGGAAAATTCTTAAGATTTTCGTCCAGGAAGCTGAACATTGAAAAATAATACATCCAGTGAACATTTTTTTCATGAAAAGGAGCGCACAACAGGTCCGATAGTGGCTTAGGAGTATTTCTTCGGATTTGATCCTCCCATCAACATAGCCTAAAAATATTAATTTGTAAACAGAAACAATATCCAATTCAAAATAAACAAGTAAGAGTGCTATATTCGGCTGTGCCGAATCTTTTATACCCACCATCAAATCATGTGTCTTTCTACTACAATATAATCATTTACTGTATTTTTCCCAAACTGATTTGTCATATATAAATAGTAGGCTTCACGCAATATTTTTGAAATTGTGATATCATACCTTTTATGACAGTTTTTGGAACAGCGCTAATATTGGCGTGATTATTTTGTTAAATTTTCAACTCCTACATCTGCATATCAGCGGCCAAAATACCGATATTGGGCGACATTTTTTTATAGACCGAAAACTGCTACTATTCTACAGGAATATTTAAGATATATAAACTTAATTTGACAGAATTTAGATGCACTATAAATGCATAAGAGCAAAAGAAAAAATGCAAAAATGCCCTTAAAAAATAGTGTTAAAATTTTTAATTTTTTGTAATCCCTTTAGAAGCTATGATGGTTGTAATGTTGGCCATCACCATCAAACAATGGTGTTTTTCATCATCATCTCCGAATTTAATAAAACTTCATCCAATTAATGTTCCATATATAACTTGTATAATGACAAATTTTGGGCCTTATAACTTTCGTGGATTTCGAAATATAGCATTGTAAAGTTTAAAATCTGAAAATTTAAAGTCTCATCACATCTAAAGGGTTAATGATAAAATTTTTGATTATGCACAAAGAAAAAATTTTTTGAAATATTTTTTGAAAAAGTGCATCTTTGGATAATACTAAATGCACTTTTGAAGCATTATAAAAGTGTGAAATTAAGCTCATTCTTATTGATTTTTCCTATAAAATCAATTATTATTTCCTATAAATTCTACAGTTTCTGTTCTGTAAAAAATCTCGCTCAAAATCAGTGGTTTCCGCCTCAGATATGCAGAGGAAGGAGTTGGAATTTAAAAAAAATATTACAGCATAGTAATCACTGATACAAAAACCTTCTAAAAAGTTGTGATATCACAAAAACGGGAAACATTTTATTTTTTGAAACGAAGCCTAATAAATAATAATACATATAGTCAGGGTGATGGTAGTACTTTTTTTTTTTATCATATTTTATAATTTTTTTTAATGATTTGATGTCCTGTAAATTTACTTATAGTAAATTTTAGACCGATCCTCCTAAAATGTTGGCTTGTATAAAACTTGTTTTGTCAATGCTTTCTAAGCCTTTTATGAAGGATTTGATCCTAGTTCTAGTTCATGTTGAATTTTATCGTCACTTATGGGTGTTAATATCATTCTATGAGAAAGGCCATTTAAAAGGGATAAGGTAAATTATGGACCGATTCTGAAAAAAACAATTAGAATTATGTTCCTATAAAACTTGTTTATGTTGAACTTCATTGCTTTACTATAATTTTAAAGAAGTTGTTTCTTTTATGTTGAATCAAGTTATAGTTATGAGCGTTGAAGCCATTTTATGAGGAGGTCCTTTTATGGTGGTAAAATCAATTATGGACCGAGCCTCTTAATATCTGGCAGAGATATTTTAGTTTCTAAATAACATGTTTATGTAAATTTCCTTTATATGCTTTTAACTTTTAAGTAATTTTCTGAGAAGAACCTTATATGGGGGGTAAGGTCAATTATGGGTCGATCTCCATAAATTTTGGCACATAGATTTTAGTACCCCGAAAACTTGTTTTCGTCGAATTAATTTACTATTATTTTGAAGCAAGTTATAAGCGTTAAAGTCATTTTCTGAACTATACTCGTACTTTTAAAGTAGATATGCCGTTAAAGCTGTTTTTCGGGGGCCCACTTGTATGGGGGCTATCCGAAAATATATACCTATATTGCCCATTTTCAATACCAAACAATCCTTATCTATAGAGTATATATAAATGACTTAACACTAATTACTGGCCTAAAAAGACAGTACAGCGATGAAATTCGGTATAAGTAAGTTTCTTACGAACCACAGCCTCTCTACAATTTTTTTAGTATCGGCCCATAAATGACACAACACCTCATATAAGGTCCCCTTCAGAAAATTACTTAAGCGATCATTACTGGCTAAAAAATATGAGTTATGAAATTCGCTACCGAATTTCACGAGGAATGTGTCGGTAATTCACAATACCCCCCATATAAGTCCCTTTTAGAAAATTACATTAACGCTAATTACTGGCATAAAAATGCGAGTACAGCGATAATATTCAATATAAACAAGTTTTATATGAACTAAAATCGGTCTACAAAAAGTTATGAGGATAGGTCAATAATTCACCATACCCCTCATATAAGATCTTCTTTAGAAAATTTTATGAAGAAAATTCAGAAAATAACTCTTACTATAACTGACCCTAGCCCCTATAAAACGTTCCCTTCAGGAAAGGTTATTAAAATACGAGTTTTCCTTATTTAAAATACGAGTATTGCGATGAAATTTGGCATAAACAAGTTCTATGCAAAACGAAATCTATGTATAAAATTTTATGAGTATCGGTTTATAATTGAAGCATATAAAGGTCCTCTTCAGAAAATTACTATACGCTCACGGTTTAAAAATTCAACAAAAATATTTTGTTTTTAAAAATAAATATTTTGTTAGTTCAAAAGACTCGGTCCATAATTGACTTAAGCCATATTCCAAATGTCACCCTGCACAGTGGGGCAGAATGGAAATTTTTTGGAATTAAATCTGGCATTTCTAAACGGCTGATCCGATCGGGATAAAATTTGGCGTGAGCGTAGCCAAGGAGTATTCGAGTTTAAGTTTTGAAGATGAACCCTGCAGATGCCCTAGGGACGGCGCTGTGACGGCTCAAAGTAGGGTACCTACGACATGTAAAATTTTTAAACTCGTGCCATTTTTTTGTTTTTCACCCAAATACAATTTGTATATTTTCTGAAAGCGCTCGACGAGATCTTGAAAAAACATGCTTGGACATACTACTTATCTCTTATAATATCAGAGTTATAGGCATTTAAAAATTTAGTGATACAAAATTTACCATACCTTGGTCCGCCTTTTTTTGATTACCGGGCGTAATTTTGGACCAAATGGACTCAATTCTTATTAGTTAGACAACAAAATTTCCAATAATATACAAAAAATTTCAGATCAATATCATTTACAGATCCAAAAATATACGTTTTTTAATTTAAAAATTCAAAAAATTTTAGATTTTTGCCGTTTTTTTACCAAAAATGTGTCTTAACTCTTTTATTAATAAAATAAAATTTTCTTTAAGAACATATAACAATTTTATAGTTTTCTAAAAGGTATCTTTACGCAGAACGCTTTAGCGTCTTTCTGCGTCCTTCCGAATATGACCTATTTTTTATCAAAACTTCAACTTTGGGCGACATGTTCTAAAATCCCAAAGCTGGGATCAGAAAACTGAAAGCAGTTTTGGAAACCTCAATATGTTTTCTATTTACTCCAAAAGTATTTTCCCAGCCCTGAAAGAAATGTGGACCCTATGGGCAAAAAAGTAAAAAAGCGTTGAAAATTTCATTGAGTTTTGTTCATAAATAAAGATTTTGTCATATATTACATATTTGTTTAATTTTTAAAACTATGATTAATATCAAAATTTTTTTTTAGTTAGATATGGAAATTCTCGATTCTTTACAAAAATTTTCAAGCCAATATCTCAATTACATTCAAAAATATGATCATTTAAACTTGTATCCTTTAATTTCATATTTTTCATATTTTAGTATTAAATATGACAGAACATATTTAAATCTTATATTTACATATTTTCTATTTGTTTGCTTATCCTTATAATTGAAAGGTCCTATTATGCTTAAATTTTCAGAAATTTATAACTATTTTTTACCTAAATTTGTTCGACAGATCATCTCATTCTGTTTCGTTTATGATCATGTAGGTAACAATATTTCGATTCATTCACTAATAAGAAATATCAATGACTGAATTACAGGTTATAGTCCTAAATGTTAATAGGTAGACAATTCGTAATTTTTTATTTTGGAATACCTGTACCGGAAATGACAAGAATTGGTATATAAGTAAACTTCTCAGATTTTAAGTACCATATTTAATAAATCTACAATGAAGATTACATTAAAGTACGAAGAGTTGTGTTCCGTTTTATGGAGTGTATCTTCAAAAGGGCCAGAAAGAATTGAAGACATTTCAAATTATATAAAAACTACATATAGTAGAAAAGTAGACAAAACAGGCATATCAAAAATTGAAAACTTTTTAAAACTTTTTGATGTAAAAAGTAAGTCTGTGGATGGAAATCAAAAGAAATTTCGATTAAAATTTTGTAGTTGGATGGAAACTACTACGGAAATCTCAACTTACAACACATCAACAGGAGCGCCTTGCAAGTCATACGAAGACTTATGTTCAAGGTCAAAAAAAAGAGGGTCACACAAAAACTTTTTTCAATCTCAAATGAGGAAATTGCTGATACATTTAACGAAATGCTGAAAAAGGAAAACCAACCTATGGATATCGTACATATTGCAACTATTCTTCCTAATGCATCACCAAAACGACTTAAGCGAATTGTGGAAAGTATACCAACTCCAACATCACAATCAATTTTTACTGAAGAGAAAGCAATAGCGCTTATGTTGGAACTGGGTCTCAGTCGAAATAAGTACCAAATATTAAGGAAAGCTCTGCATGAAAAAGGACTCAATATATTACCATCATACAAGGCGATACAGGAAAAAAAAACTATCCTACCATCACCTATTGCTGTTAATGATGTGGAAGCTTGTATTGATATATCATTTTTGCTCGAAAACACAGCATCAAGTATTGTGTCAGACTTTTCAGAAGACCAACTAAGGAAAATTCATAACTGTGATGTTGTCTTAATGTGTAAGTGGGGATGTGACGGTTTATCAGCACTTCCAGAATACAAACAAGCTTGTGGAAGTCGGACATTAGCAGACTACAAAAGTGTATTTATGTCATCATTAGTGCCATTACGAATTCGTTCATATTCCCTTAATCCATCATCGTCAAGCATCGGAAATTCATTTGAAGATATATGGATCAATACAACTCCTGGTTCAAAAAATGTTTGTAGACCCATTGGATTTGAATATATAAAGGAGTCAAAGAAAACAACAAAAGATTTAGTGGAATATTTAAAAGATGAAATAAATGCACTGGAGCCCATTTGCATAAAAATAAAGGAATTCTCTATTAACGTATCATATCAGCTAAGCTTAACAATGATTGATGGAAAGGTCAGCAATGCCATAACAGAAACTTTTTCCTTCTGGAGATGCTCAATATGTAATGAGAAAAAGTCGCAATTCTCAAATATAAACAAAAGCAGAAGTATTAATGAAGAAGCCCTGTCTTTCGGAATTTCACCACTTCATGCCAGAATACGATTTTTGGATTACTTTTTACACATAGCATACGACCTCAAATATAGAAGTGTGCCAGAGAATCTTACTAAATCAACAAAAAATAATGAAGAATTGAAAGAACTGAGAGCTGCGGAAAAAAGCAGAATCCAAGAAGAATTTAAAGTTCAGATGGGATTAAACATCGACAAACCACTTTCAAGTTGCGGTAGTACAAATGACGGTAATACGTCGAGAAGGTTTTTTTTTGTGATTTTGAAATTACTTCAAAAATAACTGGAATCGACAAGGAGTTGCTTCGAAGATTTTAATGGCACCGAATAGTAAACATAAAATTAATGAAAATTGATTTGGGGAATACACATCTGAAATTTCTAAATTACTTGTATCTCTGTATCCATGGAGGGAACTAACACCAACAGTACACAAAGTATTGTGTCATGGTCAAATAATAATTGAATCGAATATTCTTCCACTTGGAGAGTTAACAGAAGAAGCCCAGGAAGCGAGGAATCGAGATTTTAAGCATGTTCAACTATTCAGCTCAAGAAAATGCTCCAGGCAATCACAGAATGAAGATATTTTTAATAGTTTACTTCTATCTTCTGATCCTGTTCTTTCAACTATGCGAAAAAGATGGATTTGTTATGAAACTCTATCATCTCAAAACAAGGAAGATTTAAAGGACTTATATTACCTTCTGGATATGTATACCGATATGACAGATTATTTTATAGAAAATAAGTAGTGTTAGGAATTAACTATATAAGTAGGTTGTAAGAATTAATTGTATTATGTTTAAGATAAACAGTTCAAATAAAAAAGCTATTATACTAACTGATGATATTGTATTAAATTCTGTTTTATATTTCGGTGGGCGGGAAAGGTGGTTTGTGTGGGGTGATTTAGGTGTTGTTGTGCGTGGCTCATAATAAAATTATATTTTTTTATTGTACATATATACAATGTTATAGTCTTTAATAAAATAATTAACTAAATAATTTTTAAAAATTGTCCAAATATTTTATTCAACACCAAAAGTATGTTCTGTCATACTTAATACTAAAATATGAAAATGATGAAATTAAAGGATACAGGTTTAAATGAACATATTTTTGAATGTAATTGAGATATTGGCTTGAAATTTTTTGTAAAGGGTCGAGAATTTCCATATCTAACTAAAAAAAGATATTAAGGGATAAATATGGACTAAATTGTTGTAGCTATCTGCGACCCTATTAAAATTTTGATATAAATCATAGTTTTAGAAATTAAACAAATATGTAATATATGACAAAATCTTTATTTATGAACAAAACTCAATGAAATTTTCAACGCTTGTTAAATTTGTCAGTTCAAATAAGAAAATGCTAAAAAAAATTGAAAAGGTCAAAGGGCATCCCGCAATTCCCAAAAATAGGAATGAAAATCCCAAAAATGCGATTTTTTACTTTTTTGCCCATAGGGTCCACATTTCTTTCAGGGCTTTTCTTTCTTTTGGAGTAAATAGAAAACATACTGAGGTTTCCAAAACTGCTTTCAGTTTTCTGATCCCAGCTTTGGGATTTTAGAACATGTCGCCCAAAGTTGAAGTTTTGATAAAAAATAGGTCATATTCGGAAGGACGCAGTGGCAACATTTTCAAAAAATAGGACAAGTTTTTTACGCTAAAGCGTTCTGCGTAAAGATACCTTTTAGAAAACTATAAAATTGTTATATGTTCTTAAAGAAAATTTTATTTTATTAATAAAAGAGTTAAGACACATTTTTGGTAAAAAAACGGCAAAAATCTAAAATTTTTTGAATTTTTAAATTAAAAAACGTATATTTTTGGATCTGTAAATGATATTGATCTGAAATTTTTTGTATATTATTGGAAATTTTGTTGTCTAACTAATAATCAAAAAAAGGCGGACCAAGGTATGGTAAATTTTGTATCACTAAATTTTTAAATGCCTATAACTCTGATATTATAAGAGATAAGTAGTATATCCAAGCATGTTTTTTCAAGATCTCGTCGAGCGCTTTCACAAAATAAAAATCTTTGTATTTGGGCGAAAAACAAAAAAATGGCACGAGTTTAAAAATTTTACATGTCGTAGGTACCCTACTTTGAGCCGCCACAGCGCCGTCCCTGGGGCATCTGCAGGGTTCATCTTCAAAACTTAAACTCGAATACTCCTTGGCTATGCTCACGCCAAATTTTATCCCGATCGGATCAGCCGTTTAGAAATGACAGATTTATTTCCAAAAAATTTCCATTCTGCCCCACTGTGCCCTGATGTTTATAGGGCAGCATTTCTTTTACGGCATACGGTTTGATGGTGGGTATATGAGATTCGGCACAGCCGAACATAACACTCTCACTTGTTTTGAATTGAAGTTTCATTTTATTTCAAGTGTGATAGTTTAGAAACAAAAAATATTTGTTCATTTTATTTTGGCAGTATGAAAGAAAAATCTAACGACTTCTCTCATAGTTTGTGGTACGATTGTATGTCAAAAAGTTACACAGAAGAATGTGATAAATTTACAAGTTTAAAGCCAAACAACTATAAACCTTTAATTGCTTTGTATTTTCTAATCAGTAAAATATGTGCATAGCTACTAGTGTCATTTGCGTTATAGGTATGTACCATCATATAAAATGAAAAAAAAAAAATATCAAAACGGGAACTTTGCTTACGACTTTACCAATATATTACTCATCAGTAAATACTGAATGGCACATAACTCTAAATATACACATACTTATAATTAAAAAAAGTAAATACTTGCATATATGTTTGTATACATATGTATACAAAGATATACATACATGCAAATGTATGTAAGTCAGTTTCATCGATTTAAAAAATTATTTAAATATAAAAATTTTCGCAAAGGGAAACAGTGTATATAACACTATTTTGTTGAATAGGGTTCCTCCTTTTTTGAGAGTTTTAAAAAAGATAAGTATACAGAATCACTCTCTTATTTGTGCTCTTAAAACATAAACAAGCTGAATAACCTCTATATTAAAATTGAAACAATATTCACTTCAGTCAATAATCGAAGTTCGTGCGGTCAAGATGGCTTCAAATGAATTGTATATTGTAAATTTTAAAATCCAGTTAAATTTTCGATATATTCGTATACATACATATGTATGTATAACATATAAGAACGAATGTACATACATAGATACCCATGTATATAGTTTATGAGTTAACTACTAGGATTGGCTTGTTAATGAATTAATTTTAACTTAATTATTATTATTAAGCGGTTTAAGAATAATTTTTAAATTACGCATAACTACATTTGTCCTTATTATCAAAATATTTATTTTTGTTGTAAAGGTGATCTCTTTTAAGTAATCATAACATTATGTTGGTATCACTTTATGAGTTATTTTTAACTTAATCATGAGTTAAACAAATATAAAAATTGTAAATGGTTATAAAGGTACGTATGTATGTAAATTAACTTAATTATTTTTTATTTGTGAATTTCTTAAAATTACTTAATCTCTAAAATTCTTTAGTAACTGAAAATGTAATTTATACAAAAATGTATGCAAAAAGAGTGCCAAATAAAACAATTAAACAAATAATTTGCAATACAAAAGTTTTGAAATTCATCATGTCTATTCCTTTAATGAAAAATTAGTTTATTCCAAGAAGCTATTTTTCAAATTTGTATCCTGCTGCCAATATTTGGTGAGCTAAATCAAAGCTCCTTTTTTGAAGTTTTCATAATTTTATCCATATTTCTTACAAAGAAAATATACCTATTGGTACTTTGGCATCCCATAAAAGGTCTTCGAAAAGCGCTTCAACGTCATATCAATCAAGTTTTGTGCAATTAAGCAATTTTTTTAATTTTTCGGAAAGATTATTGTATTTTAAACTTTTTACATTCCATCAAGTTAGTATGAATATATTAAGATATGAAACGTTGAAATCAGCTAAAAACTGATAAAAATAATTTTTTTTCGTAAAAACAAAAATTTATCAAATCTGTCATTGATAAAGTAAATTATCAATTTGAATAATAAAGCTTATATTTGTGTTGCATCTTACTTTGATATTTTACTTTAGCAAAGAAAGATTTGGTAAATTTTTGTTTTTAGGAAAAAATTCTATTTTTTCAATTTTTATCTGATTTCAACGTTCCATATCTTATTTTATTTATAAAAGCATGAGCTAAAATAAAAAAATATTTAAAAATATCTTTTCAAATAAAGTGTGGGTCAAAAATTTAAAAAAATATATTTAGATCTAAATATTTTTCACATTTCCGTAAAAAATATAAAAGTGTGTGTAATTTTTAAAAAGTACAAACAAGACTCTTTGAAACAGTTAAAAAATATTAAATCGGTTAAGAAAATTTTGAGATATAATTTTCCGACAATTAATGCAGAATCAAATCATGCTCATACAGATCCTGCTAAATAAAAAATAAATTCTGAATGATCTTGAATTGTAAAAAAAATTGAAAAAAATATATTTAGATCTAAATATTTTTCACATTTCCGTAAAAAATATAAAAGTGTGTTTACTTTTTAAAAAGTACAAACGAGACTCTTTGAAACAGTTAAAAAATCTTAAATCGGTTAAGAAAATTTTGAGATATTGAATTCTCTAAGAATTTGTTTTTGGAATGTTAAGGGCCTTAGTCAACATAAGAATGAAGTAGAACAATTCCTGCTACTTCAGGAAATTGACGTACAACTCGTCCCTGAAACACACATTACCCTAAAGAATTTTTTCAGAATTAATGGATACTACACTTACGATACAAAACATCCAAGTGGCACAGCCTGCGGTGGAACCGTCATTTTAGTGAGAAAAAATATTAGACATTTCCCAATGTCAGAATACAAAAAAGACCATAAACGCAAACGGCCCTAAATAACCAAAAATTCAAATTCGATTTTATTTGTGATTCTAATGTATTGCATCAAAACAATGTATTGCCTCAAACACCGAAAATTGGACTCCTCCGACCGTAATTATCAATTTTATTGACAGAAAACGAAAGGTTATCTACAAAAACATTTAAATATTAAGGGTTAAGGTAAAAAGTCCAATTTATCCTTTTTTATTCCTTTTCATAACAAATGATAGATTTCACTATTAAACAATTTGTTTATTTACTACAAATAAATCGCGCTGATAGAAACAGACTTTTCATTTTAAATAGTTTTTTGCTTCTCCTGTAAAATTTTAAAAATGTTAGATAAGGGCGTTTGCGTTTTAGGTGACGATATACACTATTAATCGTTACATGAAACGCAAACGGCCCTAACTAACCAAAAATTCAAAATCGATTTTAGTCGATTCTAATGTATTGCATCAAACAAATGTCCACATAAAAAATTGGACACCTCCGAGCAAAATTAGCGAAATTTATTGACAGAAAACAAAAGGCCCTATCTACAAAAGCATTTAAATACTAGCTACGTGTACCCACGTTGCCCGGGTTTCTTCGAAAAGTGAAGAGAATATTTTTCTATCTGTAATGACTTTTTTTGAAATATATATCAAAATTTAGCTTATAACGATAAAATAGTTATTATATTTTTCTGCATTTTATAATCCTTAAAGTGAGTTTCTGGACCAAAAAGTCCCTTAAAAATTTAGAAATTAAAAATGAGCTTAAATTAGGAAATTTTGACTAATTTGTAGAAATATTTAAGAAACTTTTTTTGAGAAATTATACTGAAATCAGCATTTTCAATCACTAGTAGGGAACTATGTACACTTTCAAATTATTTGTTTTATTTTTTCCACGTGCAGTAGATTTTAACAACTGTTCAGTTTAACAGTGTAACCTAACACCGTACTTTGAATTGTAGTGCCCCTGGTGTAAAGAGGCAAAAGTCTTCGGGGGCATTTTATTAATTTCAAAAATACGTACCAATAACAGTGCAAAATTTCAAGCTTTTTTTTTACTGTTCGAAAAAGTACATGCAATTGACACGCTTATGAGAAATTCTGCACCATCATTAAAAATTTGCTCTCATTGATTTCAAATTCCTTTAAAAAGGAACAAAATTAAGTTTTTTTCTGTCTTAGGAAAATATGAAGAATCCTTGAATCTTGACAGAGAAAACAAACCTACTTTTAATTTGACAAACAATTTTGAGTTGTTCATTAAAGAGTAAAACCACCGTTTTTTCGTAATTGTTTCTCAAAAATACATCCATTTATAAAAAAGTATGTTTAAAAATATTATTTTTATTCATTAGCTTTTATGCATCCACACTAAAGTTTTGGATGGATTTAGACACCACTTATTAAATCCGAAGAAATAAAGGTGAAATATAGTTAGATATTCAAAAAGGTTACCCAAATAATTTTACTTATTAAAATATCCACATCTTCCTCTAATTGATTAAAAAAATACACTGTCTGTTGCCAAATTTCTGGAAAATTGGTTCATGTTTTTTTTAATATTTAGCCTAGAAATTTGTGTTATAGCTCTTTTTTTTTAAGTGAACATAAAAATGTGCCTAACATCCAATCAATATCATATAGTCATTTTGATGATTCTAGCTCTAATAGTTTCCCAGATATACGAATTTTTGTACTTAATTCATATGGGAGGTGCCAATCCTCCCTAATGATAGTTAATAATGATTATTAAAATATACAACACTGTCTGTTGACAAATTTCTTGAAAATTGGTTCATGTTTTTTTTTAATATTTAGCCTAGAAATTTGGTGTTATAGCTGTTATTCTAAAAGTGAACATAAAAATGTGCCTAGCATCCAATCAATATCATATAGAGTCTAACAGTTTCCCAGATATAATAATTTTTGTACTTAATTCATATGGGAGGTGCCAATCCTCCCTAATGATAGTCCGCTCATTTGTGTCCCAAATGTTCACATGGATGTTAAAGTTCTTCGTACAAAATTTGAAGATAGTTTCATAGAAAAACGAATTTTTGTATTTAATTCATATGGGAGGAGCCGCCCCACAGTGAGATATTTGGCACTTTTAGAACGACAAAAATAAAAAATAAACGCTTTCCAATTGACTTGACTGTTATTATAGTTAACAATAAACATTCCATATATGTGCTCAAAGTTGCTCCTTTTTTGTAAAAAGCGCGGAATTTATATTTTATTTTAAATTTTAATAAGAGTATACATTTTTGTTAATGTTCTATTCAAATATTTGCGAATATTTTTACAATTTGAAAAAAAAAAAAAAATTCTAAAAGTTACTACCATAATATTCAAACGTTGAAAATGTGTTTAAATACTAAAATGGGTTTTATTAAATTTTTGCAGAGACTGTGCAACAGATATTGAAAATTTGCATTTTCTTATAAATAAATCGTAATCTCTATAAAATTGTCTTTATAAAAATATATAAAAGTTCAAAATCGATAGCAAAAGTTTTGAGATATGTACCTATATGCGACCAAAAATTAAATTTTTATCAATGTGTAATTGTAAAAAATGGGCGTGGCAGCAGTCTTATCGTGATAATTTTTATATGGAATGTTTGGCCAATTGTGTGCTAACTGTAAAAGTTGTTGTAGTTTCTAAGATATGCGACTTTTAATACCTATAATATATGTGGGCGTGGCACCTCGCCTACTTGAATTTCCAAAACAAAAGGTAGCCTATAGTTCCTTCCAGATATCATTATAACAGATTTCATGAAAAAGTTGGCGTAAAAAGAGGCGTGGCGTGGCATCCGATCCAGATCTTATATAGTATATAGTTCCTCCTGAGGTCATACCTATCGGTATACCAAATTTTATGTAAATTGGTTCTGTAGTTTTCTGTACGTCTTGATTGAAAATTTTGTATAACAATTATATAGAAAAAAGTGAGCATAAAAAGAATCGTGACGTCCAATCACGATTTTATATAGCCTATTGTTCCACTTTAGAATAAAACTATTAGTGTTCAAAATTTCATGTAAATCGGTTCAGTAGTTTAGCCGTGAAAGCGTAACAAACGGACAGTCTCATTCATATAATTATAGGATAGGATAAGATATATGTATGTAGGTAAGGATACTTTTATAAAAAGTGGACGTAAAAGGGGGCGTGGCATCGGATCAAGATCTTATATATAGCCTATAGTCCTTTCCGAGCTTATTCCTATCCGTATGCAAAATTTCAGGTTGATCGGTTTAGTAGTTTTTGCAAAATTGGTGTAATAATAGTTTTACAAAAAGTGGGCGTAAAGAGGGTCGTGTCATCCGAACATGATCTCATATAGCCTATTGTTCCTTTAGGGGTTAGACCTATTAGCGGTCCAAATTTCATGCAAATCGGTTGAGTAGTTTTGCCGTGAAAGCGTAAAAAACAAACAGTCGGTTTTATATATATATATATATATAGGATTAAAGGTAAAAAGTCCAATTTATTCATTTTTATATACGCCATTGTCAACTATAATAACAAATAATAAATAGGTTTTATTGTTAAACAATTTCTTTATTTATTACAAATAAATCGCGTCGGTAGAAACAAATGAATTGTTTTTTGTTTCTCCTGTAAATTTTTAGAAATGTTACAATAATATTCCCGACTAATTGACTTTGTAATCAAAAATATAAAACGATCATTTATTTCAGTGATCCCTTCACTGGACCTCTCGTCAGACCACTCACCTACAGTTTTAACGTTATTAAAAACCCCAAAAAAATTTGGAAAACTATCATTCTGAACAGAAAAAAATGCACAATTTTTTTTCTTAACAATTGTTTGCTTAAATTTAATTTCGATTTTTATAAATATTTTTATTTGGGTTTATTACGAATTTGTTTGATGTTCACACAGAAGGAAAATATTTTCTAACAAACACTTTATTGAAATAAATTTAATTTTCAGTAAATATTTTTACAGATTCAATAAATGTTTTTGTTTGAGTTTTATTTTTATGTCAGCATGCAACAATAAAACCAGTTTTGGAATGTACTAAAATGTATTGATATAATTCTTATTTGGTCTATAACATTTACCCCTTTATTCACAAACAACATTTTTATTTTATAAAGAGTTTATAAAATAAAATTTGCACACAAAATCTAATTTATAAACTGTTTATAGAATAACTACCTTATTCACAAACAACATTTTTATTTTATAAAGGGTTTATAAAACAAAATTTCCATACAAAATCTAATTTATAAACCGTTTATAAAATAAAAATTTTGTTTGTGAATAAGGGGGTTAATGTATAAGTGTTTCAGTTTTCACAGTACAAAATAATAGTTTCTAGAATTAGAAAGATTTTCATAAAAGTGTTGTAAGTATATATGTAATTTTTAACAAATTTTAGTTTTAAATTTTTTAGAAAAATTTTAGTTAAAATTTAGTATATATTTTTTAAAAAAAATTTTTAAAAATTCAATAAAAAATTTTGTTTATTATTATTGCCAAATACAAAAAATAATTTAACTGTTTCAGATAACATATTTGCTTGAATCTCAATACAAATACTAATAACTTGTGTTATTGTTTCGGTAAAATAATTGTTTGGAAATGTTGCGAATATTTATTAATGTTTTTCGTAAATAGTATATTATTTTATTAAGAAAAATCCCGAAATTTTTCAATTTCATAAATAAAATATAAAAAAGAATGAAACGGTTGTCAAAAGTACCTAAGTCTACTGTCATCCGGTACCTAACTCTAAGAATGTATTAGTAGAATTCTCAAACCAACATACATACATAGTTGCAAAAAATCGTATTGAAAAATATTAAAAAAAAATTATTACATTTCAATTTATACTTTGAAAGGTTTCTTAAGATATTTTGCACATATTTTATCTATAAACATTCTATTTTTTTTTAATCTTTAATATTGAAAAAATAAATTATTTATTTGAAATATCTTTTTCGTTTTTTTACAACATTGTTTTTTTTTAGTTTTTATTTCAACCAACAAAAATTCAATTAAAAAAAAGTATTTTTTTTTTTTTCGTTTGTAAAAAATATATTATTTTCGGGCTATAAAATGTGTTTAAATTGTGCAAAAAATTATAAAATATAATGTTAAGGGATAAAAAAATATTTCAAAGTACTATTATCTTCAAATTTTCGCGAAAAAGTTTTGAAGTTTTGAGAGAGAATTTTTACATATGTGTTGGATTTACACAGCACTCGTCTGTGAGAAGAGCGTTATTGTTGTAAAAAAATGACAACGTTTCACTTCTTGTTTATTCTTTGGTTATAGGTCCTATTTTAGTAAAATTTTGAATTTCATTTTTTTCTGTATCGTTTTCCTAACAAGAAGACGAACTGGTTAAACAAAAATGTATGTAAGCTCAAACTTGCCACAAAACATTTCATTGAAAAATGACCATGAAATACAATCCGCCGTCGATATATTTACGGATATCTTACAATATGCTGTCAAAGAACACTCAGATGTCAATGGCAAAAATCGCGATCTCCGAACATAAAGGTTTAACTTAATCAGTGCCAAAGAAGACTTCATATCGCCTTAAAAAATAATAACGAATCTAATCTGAGAAATTATCTCAAAAACTTAGACCCTACTAAGAAAACATAATAAGTCTCTGGAAAGCTGTTAAAAATATGCAATGCCCTATTGCATATGAGTCACGCTTAAAAATTACATATATGAAAGATCTTTTCAAATCAGATCTAAAGATATGATCTGTTTACGTCGAAATATTTGCAGGAATTCCCCAAAGGAGTATTATTCTATATATTTTATATACTGCAGATATACCAACGAGCGCACTGACACACACATTTACATTTGCGGATGATACCGCTTTTGTAAGCATACATGATTCTGAACAACTGCAGTCTCACATCGGCGAATTAGAAAAGTGGCTGGACAAATGGAAAATAAAAGTCAACAAAATGTACTCGCGTTGAATTTACTTTAAGACGAGAAAATTGTCCTCCGTATAATATAAAAATTCATCAACAAAGTCATGTGAGATATCTTCATCGCCGTTTAACATGGACTCCTCACATTGAAGCCAAGGTTTATTAATAAAATTAAAGTCCGCTCAATTGTACTGGCTAATTGGACCACGGTCTGCTCTAGACTTGGAGTACAAAGTGCTTTTGTACAAAACAGTTATAAAACCGATATGGTTATTTGGCATTCAACTGTGGGGAACATCCTCCTCATCTAATGTTGAAAAATTACAAAGAAAGCATTCAGCACTGTTAAGGTACACACAGGTGCCCCGTGGCAATAGTAATATTCATAGGGATCTCAATGTCCCCATAATACGCGAGGAGATCGAACTCTCTTTTTAACCTTGCCAGGGAGTTGCTGTCATTTGAAGGTCAAAGACGACTGAGAAGAACGGAAACCCTGGATTTTGCCAGATAATTAAATTATGGAGAACTTTTGTTGAAATTGCAGCGGCAATAACAACCTTAGTTATAGTTTAGGCAGTGTTGCCAGAAAATGTATTTCAAAATATGCTAAAACTTAAAAAACTAAGTGCTAAAATGTTCTACAGAAGAAAAAAAGTGCTAACATTTTTTAATATAACAAAACAATATAAATGATTGTTATACCCTACACCACTATAGTGGGAAGGGTATTATGCGTTTGTGCTGATGTTTGTAACGCATTAAAATATTAGTTCTATACCCACCTTAAACGATTTAACGATGTCCGACCGTCCGTGTGTCCATGTAAACGTTGTTATCAAAGTACAGGTCGCAGTTTTTAAGACGAATTAAGGACGAAGCCTATTGAAAATGGTTAAAATCGGTTCATTATTTCACCTAGCCCCCATACAACTGAACCCCCCGAAAAGGGCTTTTGAGCTCATAATTATGTATAATATAAATGAATTATGTATAAAATCGATGAAAGTTTACACAACTAAGTTTTATACAAGCCTTAATGACCTTGTCGAATTTCGAAATGATCGGATTTCATTTGACCCTAGCCCCCACACTAAGCCCCCTTCAGAAACTGACTTGAATATCCGCAATTCATTTATTAGCACTGTTATTGCAATGAAATTTAGCACAGACAAAAATTATATATATTATATAAATACAAATCTATCCAGCCCATTTTATCGGGATCGGTCCACATTTGCTCCTATCCCAGGTCACTTAACAGCATGCATTTCGAATCAATTCTTTTCGAATTTGTATTATACGATTTCGAATTTTATTTTTAATTATAGCCATTGAAATAAAAAGCCTTTCAACTTCGGCATTAGAAAAAATGACAATAAAAAATACACAATTCATTAAATGCATTTTCACCGATAAAATTTTCAAGATTATATACATACTTGAATTTAAAAAGACATTGTATCAGTTTTTTCATCAAAATGTTGTTTTGTAATAGCCAACCACTGATTTCCATTAATATTTTTATCAGTTAAACTATACTCAATTTTTAATAGAAAACACAGAAATATTTTTTAGTTTTTTTTTTATCAAGCAAGTTATGCTAAAAAGCATTTAGCATAATTTTAAAAAACTTCAATGCATTTTCACGATGCAAAATGCTAAATCTAGCGCTGAAAGTGCTAAAATGGCAACACTGAGTTTAGGTTAAGATTTTAATACTTATTGTAAATTTCTACATAAGAATGATTCAGTAAAGAATAAATAAACTGAAAAAAAATAATAATAATATGAAAATGGGAATGGGAAAATGATCTACTCATCTAGATAATATAAAAGGCATTATATAGCGTAATGGGTGTTTTTGAGTGTCACAGTTTTATTAAAATAATTTTAGTAAAAATATCGTATAAAAGTCAAAAAAAAAGTTAAAAAAACGTTTTTTTCAATACCTTTCGATTTTTAGGGTATATTGAAGATTCTAAAAATGGTACTATAATCTACTCTACTAGACCTACAAACTTCACTAGGTCTCGCGATGAGTGTATTGATTTTTTGTAATTTTGTCATACCGTGTTATTTTCTATATATATGCAATATTATCGCGATTTATTGAAAATTTTGTAGCATTGTTGTAATAAACAATCCTCTCTAAAAGATAATCTAATACCCCATTTACACTACAGCGAAATCTAGTACTTATGAGATTTCGAACAAATCCAGTTGATTTTTACTAGATTTACCATACAAAATAAAATCTACTTTATTAGTAGATTTCGCAAAATCTGCTCAAAATCTAGTAAACATAGAAATGCAACTATGTTTTTTGCAAATATTACAAAAAATACGACGCTGCAGAAGAAAAAATTATATTTGAAACAAAACACACTAAAAATGAAAATAATGTAATTTTTCGGACTTCGGCCGGGCGCAAGGTTTTTATCCTGGGGGATACATTATACACTGGCTTCGCTAAGAATATAATCTCCCTGTATGAAGAGTGTTCAGCCTTATGCCGGATATTTAGGAAATCTTTACTAAGCAGAGCCAGTGTTGGTCATATTATTGAGTGGTAAATCTTTGCGTCCGGCCGTAGGCCGGCTATTTGGGAAATACTTATTTAGCGAAGCCGTTGTTGGACATACCATAGAGTAGAAAGTCCTTGCGCCCGGCCGCAGGCCGGCTATTAAGGAAATCTTTATTAAGCGAATAAACTGAAATGTATTAAACTTTGAAGACCCACTCGAAAGTATGAGCGACCCACCTTTTTTATAGATGTCACTAAAACCGACTTTGTTATTTTTAAATGGTAACTTATTTAATTTTAAATAAGTTCCATTCACTTCCGAATAACTTCCAAAAAAAGAGCATGAAAATTTCTTCTTGAGAATGTCTTCAGAAGTAAAGAATTCGGAATCAAATAAAAAGGACAACCCTCCTATGACAAGCCTGCCCAGCAAAAAAAGAACATCCAAAGAAGCGAAAAATAAATAGAATTTACTTCATGGAAGTACTGAAAAATAACTGCAGAAGTGATGGTTTTAACACAGGCTTGTCATAGGAAAGATTTCCTTTTTATTTGATTCCAAATTCACTACTTCTGAAATCATTCTCAAGAAGTAATTTTTATGTTCTTTTTTGGTAGTTATTTGGATGGGAAATTGTATTATATAATGCAACTAATTTGACTTAAATAATATTAACATTAATAAGGGAAATGGACACATTTTATATAAAATCCCAAAAATTTTTTAAACATAACTTCCACAGAAGGTAAAAAAATAACTTAGTGCTACTTTAGAAGTGGTGATAAATGTTCTTCTTTTGGAAGTACTTCGTTTTATTTTTGCTGGGGATATCTATAAAAAAAATTTTTAACTCAAGAATAACATTTTTTCAATATTTGGTTCTTAATTTTCTCCTTTCTTTCAAAATGGACCTTATTGTTGTTTTTTTTTTCTCATTTCCTTTAAAAGAAATTTGTGTCTGACATACTATCGAACAGTACTAACCATATAGTAGCATATAGTCGAAAGGGATTGTCAAAGACCTAAGTCCGATGTCAAAAACCTAACTGGTGAGAATGTATTAGTAGAAGCACAAAAATAAACACAGTTGTTCATAAGGTACTAAAAAATAAATGTATTTTTGACACGTTATTTTTTGTATGTTATTACTGGCATTTTATATACTAGTAAATGAAAATATTAGTTAATTAATTTTTTTGAGAAGATATCTCATCTTAAAACATATTATAAAAACGTCTTTTTGTTATTTTTTCTGCACTAATGGAAAAAGAAAAAAGTATGTGAAATGCTTTTTTCATTTTCAATACGAAAATTTACAACTTTTCTTTTTTCAGTTCTAATTAAAATGAAATGTCAAAGTATTAAAAATATTTTTTTTTTTGTAAAATATAAATTATTTTCGGGGTTTTAAATAATAAATATTAAGTTTAAGTGATAAGAAAAACTATTAAGTGCTAATACCCTCGCAATTTCGCGAAGAAAATTATTAAATATTAAGTTTAAGTGATAAGAAAAACTAGTAAGTGCTAATATCCTCGCAATTTCGCGAAGAAAATTTTAAGTTTTGTGAGTGCGTTTAGTTCTCTCAAGTGTGTTTTATTCTCTCAACAACCCCTTCAGTTTCGCCTATACCCCACTACTATATGGTACTAACCTTGGCGCAAATTTCTTCCAAATCGATTTTTTGAGTTGAATTTAGCGCGATAGGGCCATGTTAACTGGTGGCACCACGGCTCTGAAGGGGAATTCGATTTTTTTTTTTAATTTTGGTACTAAACTCTTTTTGGATTTTAGCAGCTAATAATTGGAAAATGTATGCAATTATTGTTCCAATAAGATATAAAACACAAAAATCGGTTAAAAATTTTAAAAGTTATTACAAATTCCTCCGATCATTTAGTGTTACAAACCACAATAATGAGAAACAAATTTTGAGAAATATAAGATAGCGTAACCGTATTTGGAACTCCAGTTCCAAACTTTTAGCAAATTTGTTAATCAAATTTTAAAAAATCTCCAAAATTGTAAAGAAATTAGATCGATATCTCTCACATGTTAGCGTTACCTGATTTGAATTTAGACTGTTAGGCATTTTATATAAAACTTATAAAGATTATATAATTTAAGATTATAGAAAACCTATATTTGAAGTTTTAGTGAAATCGAATAATGTTAACCCATAGACGGCGAAGGTCAAACTCAAGCTATGCAATATTGGGAAATCCTCTTGAAACCATAGTGAAATATTATTTTGATTTAAACCGATTTAAATGAAACTTAGGATAAATATATTTATGATGACAACGAAAAAATTGAAATTAACCTTTAAACGTAAATATATTTTTATCTATATATGAATATAAAAAATAATATGTATGTATGTATGTATGTATGTATGTATGTATGTATGTATGTATGTAATGTATGTATGTATGTATGTATGTATGTATGTATGTATGTATGTATGTATGTAGTATGTATGTATGTATGTATGTATGTATGTATGTATGTATGTATGTATGTATGTATGTATGTATGTATGTATGTATGTATATGTATGTATGTATGTATGTATGTCTGATGTATGTATGTATGTATGTATGTATGATGTATGTATGTATGTATGTATGTATGTATGTTGTATGTATGTATGTATGTATGTATGTATGTATGTATGTATGTATGTATGTCTGTATGTATGTATGTATGTATGTATGTATGTATGTATATGTATGTATGTATGTATGTAGTAGGTATGTATGTATGTATGTATGTATGTATGTATGTATGTATGTATGTATGTATGTATGTATGTATGTATGTATGTATGTATGTATGTATGCATGTATGTATGTTTGTATGTAAAGTCGCGTATCATAGAAACTACTGTAGCTAGATTGCCAAAATTTTGTATGAGTAACTTTTACATCCATATGTTGACAAAATGGGCAGCCTAGCTACAGTGGGCATGGCATATCCCATATAAACAAATCTTAAATTAGTATATCTGAAAAAGTATGTTTAGTATCGACAAGAATATTTAGGGGCCGTGGCTCCCCCATAGGAATTACATACTTAAATTCATTTATCTGGGAAATTATTGCAGTTGGAATCCATGTGAATATTTGGGAGAGAAATGGGACTTTCATAAGGGGGCTTAGCACCTCCCAAATGAATTAAATACAAAAATTCGTTTATCTCAGAAACTATTAGAGCTAAAATTCTAAAATTTTGCACGAACAACTTTGACATCCATGTCAACATTTGTGTAATAAATTAGTGGACTTCATTTTATGGGCGCACAGTGAGACATTTGGCACTTTTAGAACAACATTAATCAAATATTAGTGATATTGAGTTCTTACAGTTAGCACACAATTGGCCAAACATTCCATATAAAAATTATCACAATAAGACTGCTGCCACGCCCATTTTTTTCAATTACATATTGATAAAAATTTATTTTTTAAAGAGAAGTAACACTCAGGCGTTAATGCCTATAAATACATAGGCCGTGTTACTTTCTTTGGAAAGGGATAGAGTAGAGGAGAAAGGTGGTGAAAGTGAAGGCTAGAAGAAAGCTTTTTTTATTTACAACTCTGTAATTGCAAGTTATGTTTATTTTTAGAACAGTGTTGCAGCGCCTCTGGTGTTGAGTAGGCGCATTAGTTTAAGCTTTTTATAGCCAATTTGTATTTATTTTACTTCATAAGAAAATACTTTATAAGAAAATGCAAATTTTCAATATTTGTAGCACAGTCTCTTTAATAAAACCCATTTTCGTATTTAAAAACATTTTCAACGTTTGGAGTCTGTTTGAAACGTGTTAGTGTTATCCGATTTGTCTCAAATGCTCAGCATTGCAGTTTTACTGCATTCTCTTTTATAATTTTTACAAACATGTTTTATTAATCATCCCTAATGAATATTATGGTAGTAACTTTTAGAATTTTTTTCAAATTGTAAAAATATTCACAAATATTTGAATAGAACATTAACAAAAATGTATACTCTTATTCAAATCTAAAATAAAATATAAATTCCGCGTTTTTTACAAAAAGGAGCACCTATATGGAATGTTTATTGATAACTATAATAACAAGCAAGTAATTGGAAAGCGTTTATTTTTTTATTTTTGTCGTTCTAAAAGTGCCAAATGTCTCACTGTGGGGCGGCTCCTCCCATATAGAATCTTCAAATTTTGTACGAAGAACTTTAACATCCATGTGAACATTTGGGAGACAAATGGGTGGACTATCATTAGGGAGGATTGGCACCTCCCATATGAATTAAGTACAAAAATTCGTATATCTGGGAAACTGTTATAGCTAGAATCTTCAAAATCGTAAAGTCTGACTTTTATTTATATTGATTTTTGGGTAGCAAAGCACACAGGGTATAGCTAGTAATTATATAAAATATACGTAATAAATTAACAAAAAATTCGATGCCATTTTCAAGAAAATAGTGCGTGATAGAGAAAAACATATACCAGATTCGGTTTCAGCAACTATAATATTGTCGAATTGGTTTCAAAAGTTTTCACAAACCATCAACTCGTTGGCCTATGTTATCTGTTAGTGCTATTCAAGTGGTGGATAATGTATCTACATACATATACGAGTTTAAAAATATAAACTAAATCTTTAACTATTTATTGCACACAAAAGTATTTACTTGTGTATAACCATACATTAGGGTGGGTCGAAAATACACTTTTCTCTCGGATAAACTTTGTTATGAATTTTAACTGAATAATTCTTATGTCAAATAAATTTTGTAAGTTTAGTATGAAAGGTTAAACTTTGTTATTATTTTACGAAAAGTTTAGATTAATTGGTTAAGTATAGGCATGGTAGGACGGGTTTTGAGAAATGTTGCACTCAGTTTTATTGTTTATATTTTTTTTTATCGCTTGAAGTGTACTTTTGTTACCTAATTAAATTTTTTTCAGTCCGAGTAATAGTGCAAACGTCAAATATATGACTGTAAAATATATTTCAATTGTTTTGAGGGTAAGAGCTCGCGCATCGCTGCAAAAGTTTGTAAACTCGTCTATATGGGGAAAATTTCACTTTTTCGAGTTTTTTAAATAAAGTAATAAGTATTAATTTTCGCATCATTTATAGCAAAATCATAATTTATACAAAATTGCTTTTAAAAATGATAAAAGTACTTAAAATTGGTTAAAAAATTTGAATTATTAAAATTTCTCCCCCCAGAATTTTGTGGTTCTGATGACACATAAAAGTAAATATAATAATTTTTTTTAGTTCTAAAAAATTTTACAAAAAAATATAATGTATAGATTTAAAAATGTGCTAACACGAATTTTTGTTCAAATTGGATAACAATTACTCGGTTTAGCCTGTGGTCAAAAAGAGATTATTTTAATTAATTAAACTCCCGATAGAACTGACCGATAGAGCTGAAAATTTCTGGCCTAATATTCAATAGTACTATTATTGGTGCAAATTTCATCCAAATCGGAAGACATCGATTTTAAAAGTTGGGTCACTTGACACGAAATTACCCATATGTATATCCCTTGTTAAATTCATTTAAAGTTTGAAGTTGCTTTTTTAACAGCATTGGTCTTTTTCAGAGACAGAAAATAATTATTATCTATGAAATTTTTGCTTAAAAAATCAGTATGAAAGAATCGTCCTAGAAATGTTTTGAATGTACCAAAATGTTTCCCAGACCTTTTTTAATCGATTTCTTTAATAAACTTTTTCTTGATTTTTATAATAAAAATTGAAAATAAAAATAATTTTTGATTTTTATTCTATTTGTTTCAATAAAAAATTATTTATGTTTTTTTAATAATACTCAATCAGTAATTTTTATTTATTCAAACAAAAAATATAAATCAATCAATGATTTTTATTTTTCTAAACAAAGAACAAAAATTACCTAAAGAATTTTAATTTTCCAATTTTCGAATCTAATTTCTGCACAATTACAGCAAATTTGGTCGATGATATCAGTGATAAAGAAATTTTGCCAATTTTCTATTAATCTCTGTTTAAACCCGATCATTTTTAATGTGTTTTAAAGGCAAATATCGCATATTGAGTTTTATAATTAATTTCAAAAAATAAAAATGGTTTAAAAATTATTTGTGTTTTTTATTATTGATTTTTATTTGAATAAATTCTCAGTAATTTTTACGGAAAATATAAAAAAATACAAATCAAAAGCAATTTGTATTTTCTGAGAAATGAAATACAAACCAAATAAAATTTTTAATTTTATTTTTTTAAATAAAAATAATAACAATTACTGTCTCTGGATTTTTTAAACTTAGACTAAGCGTTATCCAATTTGAACAAAAATTCGTATTAGCACATTTAAGAATCTTTTTTTGTAAGAATTTTTAAAATATTTTTCTTATATTTACTTTTATACGTGGTCACAAAATTCTCGGGAAAAGTTTTAATAACTCAATATTTTTTCGAAAAAGAGAAATTTTTCATATAACCATTTACAAATATTCCATGATCCGTGTGAAAAGCGCATTTTCGACCCACCCTACCATAAATGTATGTTGCTACGTACATATATTTACGTACGTATGTATATACATACGTACAGTACTAGTAATTTTAATTTATTTTTACCACATGTGTCTTCAAATATTGATAGAATTGATTTGGGATTTTCAAACAATTTGATTTGTTGATGAACCATTATTTACTAAATAACGGATCTGATGGTGTAAACGATTTTTCAATAATATAAATTAAAACATATTTCTTAACTTTTCATTTCGCATATGTCACCTTATTTGGAAGCTTGAACGTTGAGTATATAAACATACTGCTGCCTACATCAACAAATATATTAATAATATACACTGTACCAAATGATTATAGCACTTTTTTAATTATATCGGATACCGTGCCGGAAATCGATTGCAATGTGTAAAATTTGGTAAAAAAAATAGGACTACTTTGATTCCTTCACAAATACTACCATTCAAAACTATATTTTTTTATTATTTAAACAAAATAATATCCTTTAGAGCAGGGGTTCCTACCTTTTTTACTTCGCGCACCCCTTGAGAAATTTATTTAATTTCGCGAACCTCATATATATTTTGATACCTAATTGTACTAAATTGATTGTTCGTTCAAAAATTGTGTTTCTTATATAAACCTAATACATAAATTCCCATGTCGAATAAAATTAGAGATATCATATATAACATGATGTTTAATTTTGTGACCGAACTTTAAATTTCTCGTGTATTTCTCGTCAAGGTAGTGAAAAGGTTTATTTATCAAGTGTTGTGGACTAGTGTTTAATGAGTCTGGTTTCTACAATATGTTGCGATTGCAGAACGGTGAGCTGAGTATGTAGGCTTATGTGTCTCCAAAGTTTTCGGGAATATAATACAAGAAAGTTGGACTTCATTGGTTGGAGTGAGTTTTCCTCATAGAATATCTTTTGAACACTTTGTGAAAGTACTGTGAATTTAGTATTTAAGTATGAATTTAAAAATAGCTACGTTTTATGTTATTGCATAGTTTTGACATTTCGTCGCGAAACTCTATGGACTTTCTAATTTATTTTTTATGAATACCCAGCAAAAATAGAAAAGTACTTACAAAAGAATAACATTTATTACCACTTCAAAAGTAGCTCTAATTGATTTTTTTTACCTTCTGAGGAAGTGATATATTTTTTTGGTATATATTGTGATATATGAGCAATTATCAAAGTTTTTTAATTTTAAAGTTAAAAAAATCAAAAAATTTGTTTGATAGCACGTTCAAAATATTTTGTGTCAACATAAACAAACCCTAATGAATCCTGATGAATCCCTTCGCGTTAATCATTTTGATCGAGAGGCGCAAAAGTTATAGCGGTTTTCACTTAAATATTAAAAAAAAAATTAAAAATAGTATTTATATATGTAATATTTGAAAAAAAATTGCACATAATTGTAAAAATAATTCAAATTTAGCGCATTAAATACATACCATAACATTTATTTTAAAAATTTTTTAAAATACACAGTAAGAAATTTAATTTCAGTAATTTTTTAACTTGTTTCTTATAGTCTTTGAAAAATCGCGAATTAGTCAAATTTAAGAAAAAAACTTTGAATATCTGAATTATACGAGCTTGATTTCTAAGGGAATGCTATTAAAAAATTATAGTTTGAAGGAATTAAATATTTATAGAGTGATGCTTTTTGATGCTAGGTACATTTTATTTGGCCCACAAAAACTACAATTATTTAACTTTTTTGATGCGCCCAGTTTTACATTAAAGTATAGAGAAAACTTGCAAATGGTGATAATTTTGACGAATTTTAAGCATCATCCATGATGTGCTTTGGCAAAATGTGTTTAGATAAAAGTGACGTCTTTGTAGCTTACAAGGACATTTTAAATACTTTTATGATTCCAAACCATTGGGTTTGTCATTATCTTCATGTCTATTCATTAAAGGTATTTTCAGACTACAATACTGAGTATTAATACTTGTCAAAAATGTTTGTATCATAATACAATTTACTAGTCTAAATATAATTTGTAATTTGATTTTCAAAAATATTACTGATTTTTTTGGCATACGGTCGGTATTCATAAATTTTTTAAAACAATTCAAAAACTTTTTTTTTTTCAATCGTATTCGGTATGTATTTTATAAATACAATAAAAAACAAACAAAAAGTGTAAAATACATTAAAAATAAGAACGAAAAGTGCATAAATAATTGAAAATTGGATAAAAAATATTACAAATATTATAGTGTAAACATAAAATGTATTTTTCTGATTGATTTTTTGAAAATGCGAATTATTTTCATAATATTTTTAATTTGAAGTGTGTTAATACTCAGTATTGTAGTCTGAAAATACCTTAAATGTTTGTATAAGTCGATTTGATATATAAAATCGCAAAAATAAAAAAATGTAAATTTGCAAAATTTTTAAAAAAGTTCATAAAATTATTGCATTCGAATATTTTTGCATGCTCCTCCGATTTTAATTTCAAAATAACAAAAAACTCAATTTACGCAATAATTCAAATTATTTCCTATATAAGTGCGAATGTGCCGCGCTAAAAACTGATATTTTAAAAAATTTACGTTCAAGTTTTCCAACTTTTGTAGCTGTCGTACCCATCTCTCATTCAGGGCACATTAACGAGATATATACCATACTGTGTATAATTACATCAGCAAACCACTGTTGTCCCAATTTTTGTATCTTATTAAGGGGCGTCGGCGCCCGTTCAAAAAAACTGTAAACAATTCAAACTGGAAAAAAAAGAATAAGTGTCTTTAGTTAGCACTATAACGAATAGTGTCCAAAAGTTTAAAGCTATGGACCAATAAATAAAAAAGGTGAAAAAATTAGTTAGTGACACACGTTTTTTTTTTAATTTTGTAAACTTTCAAAACCGATTACGTTTAGAAATGAAGACCTAGAGTTTTACAATTTTGCAATTTTTAGGCTGGAAGTCTTGTGTATATAATCCTGTAAAAAATTTGTTTGACAATTTACTCTTACCAAAGTTATTAACAATTTAGTTTAATTTCAAAGGAATTAAAAAACTTTGATAATTGCTCATATATACATACATATGTATGTGGTATATTTTTTTACATTTTTATGGGTTAAAAAATTTTGTATTTGGGCTTTTGTATTAAATGTGTCTATTACCCTAATTAATGTTAGTATTATTTTGGTAAAATTAGTTGCATTCTATAATACTACAATTTCAATTCCGAATAACTTCCAAAAAGAGCATTAAAATTACTTCTTGAGAATGACTTCAGAAGTAGAGAATTTGGAATCAAATAAAAAGGACATCACTTCTTCAGGTTTTTCAGAGTTAACAAAGTATCATGTCGAAACTATAAAATATGTTTTGCATAAAGGGGGATACAATATTTTACCACCGTATGCAAAGGTACTAGATGAGAAGAAAAAATGTTAATCCAGTGAAGTTAAAATATCAGAAAAAGAAGCCTCAGTTGATTTGCAAAGTATAATGGATCACACCACCAAGCGTTAATTTAAAAGTTTTTCTCACGAAAATATTAATAATATGATCAATTTGCACTCTTATGTAAAAGTGGGGTTGCGATGGCTATTCCAGACATTCAGAGTACAATCAAAGTTTAGCACCTGATGTTACTGACAAGAACCTGTTATTAGTATCGATGGTTCCCTTAAGTCCCATCCATCATCAACAAGATATTGTCGTTCAATTTCTTTCGAATTCGCTAAGGAGACTAAAGAAAAAGTCCTAACAGTTGTTAAGAAAATAAAGTCCGAAATTATCTCTTTAGGAAATACGATTGTTATAGTATTCGACAAACAATGCAATGTAACACAAAATTTAGTATTCACGATGCTACATGGCAAAACGGATCCGAAAGTTTCAAATACTGCTTCAGCAGCCGTATGCTATATTTGTAAAGCGAAGCCCTCTGAAATGAACCATTTGGATATAATATCAACAAAAACCATTGATAGTGAAGCTTGTAAATTAGGTATTTCATCATTACACGCTCGAATAAAATGTATGCCTTTTCAAAAGTGGTCTGCAATTGAATCAGAAAATAAGATATTAAAACAAGAAAACGAACTTGCGAGTGGATGCTGTACAACAATAACCTGGGTCGTATAATGACGGAAATATGTTTCTTTTCTAATCCTGCTCTCGTAGTAGATTCCGAATTACTCTCTAAATAATTACACGTTGCTTGCATCATCTGATCCCTATATAAAAGTATAAGATGTCAACCACGTAAACATATTTTGGAACTAGATGATGTAGTAAAGAAATGATAATTGATGAATAAAACGTTTAAAATGAGTTTCAAAGTTTACTCATTTTGTTAATACTTCAATAAAATTATTATTTAACTTTATATCAAGCCCTTTTTGCAAAATGTACGTAAGCGACATGATTTTTGATTTTCGTTTTTTTGTGGAAATTGATGATTTAGGTCCATTAGCATCATCTCGTTGCTATAGATCCAATAGTTTCAACAAGAAAAAGAAAAAAGACGTAAGTACACATTTATTTTCTGTTTATGAATTTTGGAACAGAAGGCGTCGGTTACTTCTAAATTTTCTTTTAAAATATATTAAATTTATAGAAAAATTTTTAACAAATTAAGGTAATAAATTTGTTTGTGATTGAAATGCCACATATCTGAGTATAATTGCTATAAATTCATGTAATTATCACTATGCCATTGCAATTTATTTATGTGCTGAAATTTATAATTTTCTATAACTTTTTATGAATTTAGTTCATTTTTATTTCTAATTACATTGAATTTATATTATTATCATTTAACCAACTATTATATTGGGTTGTAAATTTCAGGATTTCGGATGGCAGACCTGTATATGGACTCTTAATGAATCGAGTGAATGGGGGCTAAGTGAAATCATGAACAAATATTGCCCATTTTTAACACCAAATAATATTTGTCTTCAATGAGCACTTTTGGAGAATGTCATCACTTAGGAACTAACGTTCGGAACTTATCCGGTTTTCAACAAACAGACTGACATACGGGCGTCGCTAGATGATCTTAAAATCTTATAAAAATATACTTACTACACTCTTAAATTTTAGATATATACAAATTATATAAAGATATACACAAAAAATTTATTTTTTAGACAGAGAATTTAGACGTAACCGCCTCAACATTGTTTGTATTAAAAAAATTTGTCTCAGCAAAAAAGACGACAAAAAAATCGGATATAGTGTAAATATAAAATCGAGACAAACTGCATCCTATATTTTAGATATAATAATATTTATTAACGGAGTTTTGGAGAAATGCTATGTCCTACTTCGAAGATAATTAAAAAAAAGCTCTTCTGTAAAATTTAGTTTTTGTCGGTTACGTCTTTTGTGCGAAAAGAGCTCGATATCATAGTCCCCCAGAAAGAGAGGCAGATAAAATAAGCACCACTACACATGCATAAGTGGCGTTTTTTCAATGAGATTGCACTAAAAAAAGGTTTGGCTATTTCCAATTTCAAAGATAAAATTTCATTACAATAACATGGAAACTTTTACAAATAAAATGCAATCAATGAACATAAAAATGATAATTTCTTCACATAGTGTAACATTTTAATTTTTTACATTTTAATTGATAATGTGCAACAAAAGTATTAAAGAAGTACGATCTTAGTTACTTTCATTGTTATGCATTCCACAAAAATATTTGCAGTGTACGTTGCTTTTGCGCATTGTGCTCTTGTTTTTGCAAATAGTGTGTTTGTTTTTACAAATTGTGATTGAATTTGTAAAACAAATCGACATCAACCTACTTTGTTGAATGCTGTCAAGCAACTAAATGAATTTTTTTATTTTTTATGCTCTTGTTGACAAGTTCGTCTACGATCGTGTTGTGTACATGTAAATAGCCGAAAATCTTCGTATTCTGAACAATACTAGCGAAGAAGTCTGCTTTATATTATACTAGCTATACCCAGTTTGCTTTGCTACCCTAAAAACAATATAAATAAAAATCCCACTTAACGATTTTGAAGATTCTAACTATAATAGTTTTTTTTTTATACAGATATATATAATGAGATGTCATTCAAATTATGGCAAGTTCGCTAGCTTTTCTAAACGTTAATTAAGATTTATTTTCATGGGTTACATGAAAATTTTGAATAATCTAATAGTTTCCCAGATATACGAAATTTTGTATCTAATTCATATGGGAGATGCCAATCCCCCATTGAAAGTCCGCCCATTTTTCTCTAAATGTTCACATGCATGTCAAAGTTCTTCATGTAAAATTTGAAGATTCTAGCTCTAATAGTTTCTCAGATATAAACATTTTTCTATTTAATTCATATGAGGGTGCCAAGCTCCCCTTGGTTAAAGTCCGTAAGACTCTAGCTGTTGCAGTTTCTGAGTTATGCGACTTTTGAGACTAACTTTGTATGTGGGAGTGGAACTTCGCCTACTTGAAATTCTAATACAAAAGGTAGCCAATAGTTGCTTCCAGACATAGAGGAAGATACTGAGAATATTTCAGAAAAATCGCTTCAGCGTTTAGTAGTCTATAAAGTCCAATCAAACATACAAACACACATTCATTTTTATATATATAGATTCATATGGGAGGTGCCAACTCCATTGAAAGTCCGCCGTTATATTCTAAATGTTCAGATGAATGTCAAAGTTATTTAAGCAAAATTTGAAGATTCTAGCTCTAATAGTTTCTTAGAGCTACGAATTTTTCTATTCTATTCATATGGGGGCTTCAAGTCCTCCCAGATGAAAGTCCGCTCTTTTTCCTCCAAAATACTCGGATGAATATTTAAGTTCTTCGTGCAAAATTTGAAGAATTTAATTCTATTAGTTTCCCAGATAATCGAATTTTGGGTTTATATAAAACTTGTTTATGTCGAATTTCATCACGATAGTATTATTTTTATTTACGATACTATTATTTTCAGAAAGATACCTACATATATGTGCGGTGACCATATACCCAACAAAAAATTATAAGAAAATGTAAGCGATAAAATTGGGTAGAAGCAATACAATGCTTTCTTAATTAAAAAAGCTTCCAAAATGCAATAAAGTAAGGCAGTGGTTTTGTAATTTTTAAAGTTCTGGTATATTTTATTAGTATGCTTACTTAAAATGCATACTTTATTGATTATTTATTATGTCGGTGTTGCAGAAAAGTTTTAGAAAATCGATTTTTGGAACTTATTTCTAAATCTGGATAATTTTTGATATTTTATCATAATATTCATCTGTGTGTCCATGTTAACCTTGTGCGCACGGCACAGCTCGCCATTTTCGAGATAATTACCAAAATCATCCTCAAATGGGGCAAGTACGAAGCCTATTTGAAATACTTAAAATCAGTACATTATTACACATATCCCCATGTAAGCGGACTTTTCGAATTGGTTTTGTATAAGCATAAAACTGTCAAGATTGGGCCACATTTGACCTTAGCTGTATAAAAACGTCCTTTCAGAAAAATAAAAATTTATGTAAGGTTCATCACACCCTCCTATATCACATTTTAAATATACTCATATCTTAATCATGCCCTATATACTTTCTTACTTTTTTTTTTCTGTTGTTTAAAAAGAAATTGTTGCTAACGTGCGATCAAATAAAATTGACAAATCTAAACAAGTAACTGTTTATATTTTTTTGGTTATTTTATTTTTTTTTTAAAATTTGTTATGAAGTAAGAAATATTGAGAGCATGACTTGGAATAATCCAAGAAGAAATAAATCTAAATAAAACGAGAGTCTGCCTTATATTAGTGCTTCGCGCGTTCATTAAAGTAAGGTAGACAATGGTTTTTCTTATTAAGTTGAATTAAAGTACAGAATTAATAGAAGAAAACACACCCGATTGTATTAATTTTTACATCTTTTTGCTTCCGCGAAGCACTAACGTAAGGCAGTAGAACCTGTTTTAGCGATCATTTACGAACAGATTAAAATTATATACATAAGGGTGTTTTATGATGCTATATATATATATATAAAAATGAATGTGTGTTTGTTTGTATGTATATTTGTATGTTTGAACGTTATAGAATTAAATCTGTATATTTGAGATAATATAACAGTTAGAGTCCTCAAATTTTGCCGGAACCACTTTAGTGTCAATATGATTATTTAGGACAAAAAGTAGGCGGACAAGCATTAGGGGGCGTGCCATTCCCATATAAATTAAATACAAAAATTCGTTTATTTTGGAAACTATTACAGTTAGAATCTTAAAATTTTGCACGAATAACTTTGATATCCGTTTAAACACATTGGGTAATTTGGTTGACTACCAATGAGGAAGCGGCACATCCCATATTAATTAAATACAAAAATTCGTTTATCTGGGAAACTAAAATTCCTTCAAATTTGGCACGAAGACCTTAAATATTTATCTGAACATTTTCGTTTATCTGTTTATACTTAAAGAATTTTGACATTCATCTGAATATTTAGAGTATAATTTTATCTGGGAAACTATTAGAACTTGATTCTTAAAATTTTGCACAAATTACTTTAATATTCATCTGAATATTTTGCAGAAAAAAATGCGGACTTTCATCTGGGGAGCTTGAAGCCCCACATGGATCAACATCAAGAAACTATTGGATCTAGAATCTTCAAATTTTACATGAAGAACTTTGACATTCATGTGAACTTTTAGATAATAACGGGCGGACTTTCAATGGGTGGCTTGGCACAACATATATGAATTAAATACAAAATTTCTTGGAAACTCTTATATTATTCAAAATTTTCACAAATACATAGATAGAAATTAGCGATAGATAGAAACTGTAGAACTTGCAATAATTTGCTTGACATCTCTCATATGTAACATATTATAAATCTGGAAAACTATTGTAGTTAAAATCTTCAAAATCGTTAAGTGGGTTTTTTATTTATACATATTGCTTTTAGGGTAGCAAAGCACACTGGGTATAGCTATTTAATAAATAAATAAAAAAGAGGTTTTTTGAAATTATCATGTTTATTTCAAAGCAATTTGAATAATACATTATTTAGTTATGAAAATGTTTAACAAATTTCACAGGTTTAATAAAATCCAAAAAGCCCTAGGTTACATTGAACAAATTTTTCAGGAGAAGAAAAAACCTAAAATGATAAATAAACCAAAAATGTTCAGCATTTTCTCAAGTTAAGCTTATTTCTTATTGACAAATTATTATTTGAAGAAAAATTTGCGGTTTTTGTTTTACTTACGGAGATATGAAACTTACGTCCTTGAGAATTTGTTTTTTCTGAAACCCAAAAGGGCCTAAGTTACATTAAAAATAGTAAGTTTAAACATTTTCAACAAATTCAAATCGGTTTTTGTTGGTCAAATAGGCCGAAACATGGAAGGCATAAGGCTTCCTTGTTTTCATAAAGATTTTCGGAAATTGGAATTTTTCTTTGAAAAATCTAAATTACAAGGATTCGCTAAAAGTGGCATTTTTGTTTTATTTGATGCCAACTTATAACATTTCACAGTTTCGAAGTTAAAAATTCAAAAGAATTTTAAAATTTTCATGAGTTTTAAGGTAATTTTAGAACATAACCTTTTAGAATTTTTTTGATAGGGACGTTGATTTTAATTCTAGGAGTATAAAATTAAGGAGGAACATGTATTTTGATACGGTGCATCATAATCAATTAAAAAGTCGATTTTGATTTTTTGTAACTTAGGCCTTTTTTGATTCCATATAACGATATGGGGAATTTTATGTCAAGGGAATTTCGTGTCAAGTGAACCAACTTTAAAAATCGATGTCTTTCGATATAAGGATCATTCCAATTTGCACTAAGGTTAGTACTATTGGATAGTAGGTCAGACACAAATTTTCAGCTGTCAAGAACTGCCGGACTTAGAGGACATTTTGGTCATACAGGGTTTTATTCAAATGAGTGTAACTTTTCACCTACTGGTCCTAGCAAAAATTGTCCAAAGGAGTTCAGATAGCTATTTATTCATTCCATCTAAATTTTTTTTCTAATTTTTTAAAAATTTGTATTAAATTAAAAAAAAAAAAAACAAGTTACCCCCATTATCTCAATGTGTGGTTATATTTTTATCTGGATATAATCATTTAATAATGAATTACATGGTATTAAGTGATTTTCAGAAGTAAAATTCCGTATAACGATTTATATATACAAAATACACATTTATGTCGAATTTTATGCTGATGACTTTGATTGTCAATGTGTGTTTAATAATTTTGGAAATGATCCTTATATGCGAGTTGTGACCAATTATGGACCGATCAAGAAAAAATTTCGTATAATGATTTATATGCAAAAAAATTCAAGTCGAATATTACTCCAATAGAATTATTAATTAATAAAATAGTGCGTTTAAGTTATTTTCGGAAGTGGACTTTATATTTTTATAAGATAGCTTTATTTGACAATGAAATATGTGAGTTTAAATGATTTTAGCAAGAGGGCCTTATATGAGAGCTATGACCAACCGTGGCAAAATTGGTATTATGATTTATATGTACACAAAACATATTCAAGTTGAACTTTATACCAATAGATTTATTAATTAATAAAATATGTGCGTTTAAGTGATTTTCGGAAGTGGTCTTTACATAGGAGCTATGATCAATTTCGGACCTCTCCAAAAAAATTTCGTAGAGTGATTCATATGTATGTATGTATGTATACAAAACATATTTGTGTCGAATTTTATCAATATAGCTTTATTTGACAATGAAATATGTGAGTTTAAATGATTTTTGGAAGAGGGCCTTATATGGGAGCTATGACTAATAATGGACCGATACGGGGCAAAATTGGTATTATGATTTATATGTACACAAAACATATTCAAGTTGAACTTTACACCGATTGCTTTATTTATCAATGAAACATATGCGTTTAAGTGATTTTCGGAAGTGGACCTTATATGGGTGCTATGACCAATTATGGTCCTATCCGGAAAAAATTTCGTAGAGTGATTCATATATAGACGAAACACATTTGTGTCGAATTTTATCAAGATACCTTTATTTGACAATGAAATATGTGCGTTTAAGTGATTTTCGGAAGTGGGCCTTATATGGGAGCTACGACTAATAATGGACCGATCCGAAAAGAAATTTGGTAGAATGATTTGTATGTACACAAACATATTCAGCTCGAATTTTATCACAAAAGCTTTATTTATCAATGAAATATGTGCGTTTAGGTGATTTTTGGAGGTGGACCTTATATGGGAGCTATGACCAATTGTGGAATTATGGAGATCTACGTTGGTAGTATGATTTCTTTCTATATTATATTTGTATGTACAAAATTTTGTGTTGATACCGATCTATTTGAGGGAGTTATTAACGATAAACTAATTTCCGGGAATATACACCTTTGTATGGGGGCTATGGGAAATATTGAATCAATTGTTATGAGTTTGAACATACTTAATCCCTGGCACATAAAAATAATGTGTGACAAAATTCATCGAAATATCTTTGGTAGTTTCTGAGAAAACTACTTAAGAATTGGGAAAAACGATATTTTTTCGAGGTAGTGTGAATTTTTTACTCATAACTTTTTACGTCGTAAACCGATTTTACTGATTTTCAATACCAAACTGTACCGGATAATAAATAATGTTTTGGATGAATTTCTATTGCTTCGTTTTAACTTGAGCGCGTTTTACACAGACAGAAGGGCGGACATAACTAATATGGATCAAGAATATATATACTTTGTTGGGTGTCAGATTAATATTTCTTGTAGTTACACACGGAATGTCAAAGTTATATGTACCCTCTATCACCACTGATGGTGGTGGAGGGTATAAAAATATGTTATTCTTCAAAATGGCCCCTTTTTTTGCTTAAAAGAAAGCTTAGACCATTGCCTTTAAGAGCTTTGTGATTACTTAGTGGGATTCGAGTGGGATATATACGTATATCTTTATATAAAAATGAATGTGTTTGTATGTGTATATGTTTGTATGTTTGAACGTTATAGTCTACTAAACGGCTGAACCGATTTTCTTCAAATTTTCACAGCGTATTCCTGCATATATGGAACAGGTAATGGGCCACATTTTATTTTTAAATTCCAAGTGGGCGGAGAGCCACGTCCTCAAATTTTGTCGGAGCCTCTTTAGTGTCAATATGATTATTTAGCACAAAAAGTAGCCGGACTAGCATTAGGGGGCGTGGCACCTCCCATATAAATTAAATACACAAATTCGTTTATCTTGGAAACTAATACAGTTAGAATCTTAAAATTTTACTCGAATAACTTTAACATCCATTCAAACATTTTGGGTAATATATGGGCGGACTACCCATGAGGGGAGCGGCTCCTCCCATATTAATTAAATAGAAAAATTCGTTTATCTGGGAAACTAAAAGAACTAAATTCTTCAAATTTTGCACGAAGAACTTAAATATTCATCTGAACATTTTGGAAGAAAAAAAAGTGGACTTTCATCTGGGGGGGCTTGAGGCCCCCATATGAATTAAAAAGAAAAATTCGTATATCTGAGAAAATATTAGAGCTAGAATCTTCAAATTTTTCTTGAAGAGTTTTGACATTCATCTGAACATTTAGAGTATAACGGGCGGACTTTCAATGGGGAACCGTGCACCTCCCATATGAATTAAATATAAAATTTCGTTTATCTGGGAAACTAATAGAAATTGATTCTTAAAATTTTGCTCCATTCATGGGAACATTTAGAGAATAACGAGCGGGCTTTCAATGGGTGGCTTGGCACCACATATATGAATTAATTGCAAAATTTCGTGTATCTTGGAAACTCTTATATTCTTAAAATTTTTCATAGATAGATAGAAATTGGCGATGGATAAAAACAGGCGAACTTGCAATAATTTGCTTGACATCTCTCATATGTAACATATTGTAAATCTAGAAAATTATTGTAGTTAGAATCTTCAAAATCGTTAAGTGGGTTTTTTATTTATACATATTGCTTTTAGGGCACCAAAGCACACTGTGTATAGCTAGTTTTTTTAATAAAATAAACAAATTTTACAAAATTTTTTCATGAAATGAATCGCCGTACTTACAGTATTTGACATCTACGTGCTGGGTGACACAGGGAAACTTTATTTGGAAAACTTTTGATTTTGTGTGTGGGAGAAAGAGTTGATATTTCTTTCTCTTACACACAAAATCAAAAGTTTTCCTGTGTAGACCGGCACTACATGAACCAAATGCAAAAAAAAAATACTTGTAAAATGTTGTTGTTGCAGAACTGCCACCACCAAGGCGAATAGATTTATAAGTCCAAGGCGAATGGACTATAAGGTGTTGTTTGACAGCGTCGGGTTTGGAAAAGAATTTTTTTTATATGGAGTTTGACAACTTCGGGCCAAATTTCCATCGACAAAAAAACAAACAGCTGTTGAAATGACTTCACCTTAATAGTTTCGCCATGGTTAAGTCATTTCGATTTACGGCGAATTCATGACATTTTTTATATATAAAATTTTTTAATATAGAGTTTGACAACATTTTTTACACATTCTGATGTAATTTTCACGAAAACTATGCAATATAATTTCACCACAATGAGTGGTGATAGAGGGTATATATAACTTTGACATTCCGTGTGTAACACCAAGAAATATTCATCTGAGACCCAACAAAGAATATATATTCTTGGTCCCTATGAAATTCTGGGTCGATTTAGCTATGTCTGTCTGTCCGTCCGTCTGTCTGTGTAAAATACGCTCACGTAAAAACGAAGTCAAATAAATTATTGAAATTTGGCCAGCATGTTCCATATTGTCCTAGGCAGTTTTGTATTGAAGATGATTCACATCGGGGAAAGTTATGAATCAAAATTTAATACAACTCCGAAAAAATAAGCATTTTTTACACATTCTGATGTAATTTTCACGAAAACTATGCAATATTATTCCATGATCATAATACATTTGTTTTTACACGAGAACTTTTTTCATGTCGAAAATTGCAGGAATCGGTCCACAATTTCTTATACCACCCATACAAAAGAACATATTCGCGGAAAGTGAGTTTATTGTTAATAACCTCCGTCAGAATGTATGATATATTCACAAAATTTTACAAATTGAAATTCTATGTCAATAGAATTCATTTAGAGAAAAAATTTTCTAGATCGGTCCATAATTAGTCATAGCTCCCATACAAGGTCTCCTCCCGAAAATGACTTAAACGCACATAACTCATTACTTAATTCAGATATCCATATAAAATTTGGTGCAAGTGTTGCTCTTATATACAGAAATGTTACTGTGAAAAGTTTTTCCGATCGGTCCTTACTTGATCATTGCTCCCATGCAAGGTCCCCTCCCGAAAATCACTTAAACGCGCATAACTCATTACTAAATTAAGATATCTAAAATAAGATATATTTGGTACAAGTATTGCTCTTATATGTATACAGAAATATTACTGTGAAATTTTTTTCCGATCGGTCCATAATTGGTCATAGCTCCCATACAAGGTCCCCTCCCGAAAATCACTTATACGCACATAACTCATTACTAAGTTACTAAACATAACTCATTACTTAATTAAGATATCCATATAAAATTTGGTACATACAAAAATGTTACTGTGAAATTGTTTTCCGATCGGTCCATAATTGGTCATAGCTCCCATACAAGGTCCCCAATTGTGCGTATACCATAAAGGCACACAACTCATTACCAAGCAGTGATATACATAAAAAATTTTGTCATAAATACTATTTTTGTACATAGAAATGTTATTCCAAAAATGTTTCACGATCGGTTCATATTTGGTCATAGTTCCCATACAAGGTCACCTCCACAAAATCACTTGAATGCACAATATTCATTAATGATATAGATACAGAATTTAGCCAACATTTTGTCTTTATATACATTAATGTTACTGTGGAATTTTTTACGATCGGACCATAATTGGTCATAGCTCCCATACATGGTCCTCTTACGAAAATCTCTTAAATAGCAATAAAGCTATTGATACAAAATTTTGCACAAATATTAGTTTTGTATACAAAAATTTTATTTTAAGATAATATATGTGCGAATATGGGTGCGAACGGTCCTATACAAGGTTCCCTTCCGAAAATCACTTCAACACACATTACTTATTACTAAATTACGATATAGATACAAAATTCGACTGAAGGGCGCTTTAAAAATATAAAAGAAAATGGTGTTTGTAATGTTCAATAAATCTTGCAATTGCAGCAAATTTAAGCTACCCAGCTAAAAACGATCATATATGATTATATATGAATCATATATGAATCATATATGGACCATATATATTCATATATGTTCATATCCGAAAAATGGCGATATATGATCATGTCATATATGGAATCATATATGAAAAAATTTTCCGTATATGGATAAGTGTGGAAATATATGAAAATATATGGAGATTATGCCCAATTCCGCCAATTATTGGATATGAACATATATGAAAATATATGCTTCATATATGAATCCGTATATAATCCATACATAATCTTTTTTAGCTGGGTATTTAAATCTTGGTGTTTATCTATTTAAGACATGAGAAAACTTATTTGTACAAATATTTGATCAATTAAAAAAGTATTAATATAAAGGTAGCTGATGGAGGGTATTTAAGATTCGGCTCAGCCGAATATAGCACTCTAACTTGTTTTTCTCTTCACTTGACTGATACTCATTGATGTCGGAGTTTGTTATTGTTTACATTTTTATATTTAAAAAATTCTGTAAAAAGACAGAAAAACTTCGTTAGTATTTTGAATAATTTATGTAAAAAGCACTTTGTAAACAAATATTTTTCTTATATAAATAATGAATAATTGGTACGCATGTACCAACTTAATATAACAATAATACTTTTTCTACTAAATGTTAACAAATTAAGCAGTATTGTTTGTTATATTGTTTATTTAAATTTGTAGATAACGCGATTAACTAAACAAATTCTGTTCCGGAACACTTTATACAGTAGTTTTACGATTTAACGACCATTCAATTCTACGAACATCGCATTTAACGAACAAGCTAATTTTTCCTATTGACTACCTTAAATAACGAACAAAACTTGTTTTTTGTACTCTGTTTAACGAACTAATAAAAATATTATTATTTAAATGAAGATAAAATGACATTTATCAAAAATAACAAATAACCTAAGTTGTAGCAAAAAACTATACCGTTGTTTTAAGCGGTGCTTTTATACCCAAAACTGTAACACATTCTTGGTTCTTATTAAATTTTAGTTCGATGTAGCTATGTCCGTCCGTCCTTCAGATAATGACTTTAACGCTCAATACTCGCTTAACAATACGAGTACGCCGATGAAATTCGATACAAACATGTTCTATACTAAGCGAAATCTCTAACAAATTTTATGGGAATCGGTCCATAATTGACCTTACCCTCCATATCAGGCCCCCTTAAGAAAATTACTTCAACGCTCATTACTCGCTTAAAAATACGAGTATAGCGATGAACTTCGAGAAATAACTTTAAAGCTCATGACTGAATTAAAAATACAGCGATTAAATTCGACACAAATATGGTTTGAAGGTGGGTATATAAGATTCGGAATTTTGTGTTTTGTGCTATTTTTATAAAAAAATGAATTAATTTTTATAAAATACATTTAAAAAATATTTTATGTACCTATTTTTAATTATTTTCCTACCAAAAACCCACGTTTTAGTTAGTACTGCATATAACGAACTTTTCAATTTTACGAACAGGCCTGACAACATATGGGTTCTTTAAATCGGAAAACTACTGTATAACAAACCTACATGAGGTATTTACACGACCGGTGGCAGCTGTCCCAATACGTTTTGGTCAAATTTTGAGATCTAAAAAAAATTTAATAAATTGTATTCTATTTTAACTGTGTATATAATGTGTGTAAATCTTAAAAATTTCTCCGCCGGAGTAGAATTTTGCATTTACAACAAAGATTCTTTCATCCGGTATATAATTTTTCCCTAAACATCACTGACATCAGTGCGTATCAAATGCAAAAACAAATTACATGGAAAATTTTGTTGTTGCCGAACTGCCACCACCTTATCTGAATTCCCCTTGGAAATAACTTAATTGTTTTAATTCTTATCCTAAAGCATGTTTTAATATCCACAAAAATCATATTTTCAGTTGTTTGTTTTATTGGTGATTTGTTAGCGATTGGAATTTTAGCAAATCTTTATTTATAAACAAAAGTTGTAATTTGTTGTAAATTAGCGTTCGCGTACTTTTCTGGATATTTTTTTGATTGAGAGCAAATTAAAAATTATTCTATTATAAAGTTACTGGCAAAGAATATAAAGAAATTGGGGCTTGTCAGTTGGTACCTAAAGGAGTTGTCATTCGGTACCTAACTCTAAGAATGTATTGGTAGAATTTTTGTATAAGTATTGGAGCTCCAACCACTTTCACCACTCTTCCAAACATGCATACTTGCATAAAATCGTACATAAAATTTTTAGGAAAAATAAATAACATTTAAATTTCTACATTCGCAGATTTTTAAATTTATTTTGCCAACATCTGATCAGTAAACATTTAATAAATATATTTTACGGACTTTAAATCTGTTTTTTGGAAAAAATAAGTTTATTTTAAATAATTTTTTCATTTTCAATGCCAAAATTTACAACTTTGTTTTATCAATTTTAATTTTAACACACAAAAATTAATTATCAAAAAAATTAAAAAAAAAATATTTTTTTAGTTTGTGAAAAATAAAAACATTTCGGGTATAATGCGATAAAATTGTATAAAAAATAAAAAACGTTATGTGTTTGTGAAAAATTGTCTTTCAAGTCCTATTATCCCGTTATTTTCGCGAAAAAGTTTTGAAGCATTGTGAGAGACTTGAGTTCTCACAAGTGTGTTGAATTTACACAGAACTCGTCTACTACTATCTCACCAAAAATTGGCCCAACAAAGTTTTATATAAGCAAAAATGACCATGCCGATTTTTATAATCCCAGCTAAAAATATTCATACATGTTCATATATGGGACCATATATGTTTATACATGAAGCTCCATATATGTTCGGATCCGAAATTTGGCGATATATGACCATATATGTTCATACATATTCATATATATTCATATATTTCCCCTTTTCCCATATAAAATATACACATATTTTTACATTAATGCATATGTACATATGTATGTATGTACATATGCATGTACATACATATAGTATGTATAATTTATTATTTTAAAATTATTTTTACGCACTCTCTAAATACATTCATAATATTATAATAATAAAAATACACAAAATTGAAAACGTTGAAGTATAAATTAAAAAATCTAAATATTTCTTAAACTACTTACATATTACTTATTAACTATAAACTTTCGGCGTTAAAATTCGCTGATTTTATGGGTCGCATCTCATGTTGTCCTCAAGGAATTCATCCGACGGTTTTTGTCCATCAGGTACACCATCTGAAAATAAACAATATAAGACACTTTATTTTATGGAATTTGGTTTTTGTTATTTTAATGGCGTTCAAAGATTTTAAAATTGTATGAAATCTGATTTACTTACATTTTTTCAAAATTGTGTCCAAATGTATCAGCTAGCTACCTGCCACTGTCATTTGTTCTTTGTCAGTTTTCCATATTCATATTCATTCATTAACATTTCCATGGTGTTTGTTCGTAATACCAATTCGAAGTTGCATTTCACTATATTTATTAATTATTATTTATTTACAACCAATTTTACATACATATGTACATACTCTGTCCAGATCTTCAAGGAATGGAGTAGCTTCCTCTATTATCACAATCAATTTGCTCTTTCTTTTTCAATTACATATTTCTCAAAATATTGAGTATTATTTCACACTAAAATTTATCAAAAATTAAATAATTCTTATTTACAGTACTTACCTACTTACTTCTGGGATTCCGGCGTTTTGTTTATAAAAAAACATAAACTTCTTTTCTTTTATGTATTGGGCATTTACTTATCAATGATGCCGACGTAAGCATTAGCAAATACTCGCTACTGAATAGTTGACGAGTGTTCTCGCACAAGCGATTTACAGCAGCGGGTACATGCGTATATTTTAGTGAATGAATATGAGTAATAATGCATTCTTTCTATTCAAAGAAAAATATTCAACATGATAAATAGATTTTTAACCACATTAAGAAATTTTTATATGTGATTAAATTATGATCATTTGGAAAATAAAATTTTTGTATAAGAAAATGTTGTAAATATTTTTAGCGATTTTATATGCATATTAATAAACAACTATTTTGGAAAATTTCCAAATGTCAATAAATATAATTTTGATATATTTTTACCTACTTTTTGCGTGAACATACAAGTGTAATAAAATCAAAATCAAGAAAGGAATTGTAAAAATTCTTCTACCTAATTTTGTATATACAAATACAAGAAGTGTGTTAAAAATATAAAGGATTCAAATTTCCAGACTTCGTGCGACAGTCTTTGGCAAAACCCTAAAAACAATATATGCACTTCAAATTAGAGACGCCGCGCCAACCAATGCAATTTCGACAATTTTACTCCTTTAAATTTCCGTCCATTTTCTTCCAAATGTTCACACGAATATTAGTATTTACTCCATATAAGTGTGCCACGCAATCTATATCCATTTTTTGCCCAAAATATTAATGTTGATACTAAAGTGGTTCCGAAAAAAATTAAGTGAAAGGAAGCCTACCCTGCAGGAAATGAAGCGACAATTGTCTAAAAGCCACTAGTACTATTACTAGTACTGCAGGCACTAGTACAAAAGGGGTTAGAGTTTTAATGAAAAAATAATAGTACTAGAAGTAGTTTAAGGGGCACCACTTGCAGACTGTTTTTTATTTGACATATGTTGGAAAAAAATAAATTATTTAAATTATAAAATTAATATTTTCAAACATTTTGCATAAAATAAAGGAAATTTACAAAAATTTTCTTTTAAATCAGAGGATAAATAGTGAATGACTGTTTAGGTGCAGTTGCATGCAGAACCCTATGAAGGTACGTCTGTTAAATCTAAAAATTGCAATTAGTTATTTATTTTATCATACGCAAATGTTCATATTTAAGGCGATGTATTTAAGGCGATACCTGAATGCAATTTTGTGGACATTATATACATATATGTATATAACCCATGTTGGTGGTTCGGATAGAAACCAGTATGTATTTACAACATTTAATTTTTATGAATGAAACAATAAAAAAAAAACTAATTTTGTAGTAATTTTTACTTGGAACCAAGCAGGAGGATTAAAAGGAGCAAAATTACCAATTATGGGGACTTTTTGTAAACACTGGAACTAGTAATTAACTGGTTCTAAAGAACCCAATTTGGTCCAAGTGTACTAGTAAAAGTCTAGAACTATTAGTACTAGTAATTTTTCAAACACACTCAATGTTAATTTGAGTTAAGTTAAGTTTACAGTTGGAAACTACACCATTTCAAGTTTAATTTGAGAAAATCCAAAGTTATATTGTGAAACACCAAAATGAATTTTAGAAATCCAATTTAATATTGAGACATACCAAATTAAATTTAGGAATCAAAATTGATATGAAGAAAAAACAAATTGAAATTTGAATTTTCAACTTAATATTGAGAAAAAACCAATTGATATTGAGAAGTCGAAATTAATATTGAGATAATACGAATTGAAATTGACAAAATACAAAATAATATTAAGAAAACCTAATTTTGTATTGAAATTTATATTTTTTTAAATCCATATCCTATTTAAACATTTTATAAGAAAAATATTTTCATACAAATTTTAAATTTCTTATTTTCATTTATTAATTTCTCAATTTCAATTTGTAATTTCTTAATATAATGTTGGGATTCTGAATTTCAATTTGTTTTTTCTCGATATGAATTTGCATTTCTTAATTTAATTTTATTATTTCTCAATATTAGTTTGGATTTCTCGATTTCAAATGGGGTTTTCTCAATATTAATTTATATTTCTGAACTTTAATTTGAATTTTCTAAATTTTAAATTGAAATTCTCAATATGAGTTTGTATTTTCTCAATTTAAACTTGAAATGGTGTAGTACCGGTGATTTTGGTACTAGTAAAATACTAGTTTAGTACTAGTACCATTTCCTGGAGGGTATAGTTCCTTCCAGACAGACAGGGTATAGTTCCTTCCAGACAGACATATTTACATACATACATACATACATAGATACATACATACATACATACATACATACATACATACATACATACATACATACATACATACATACATACATACATACATACATACATACATACATACATACATACATACATACATACATACATACATACATACATACATACATACATACATACATACATACATTGATTTTTGAACTCATATACTTTCATCATCCCATTTCATTTTCATACATTTTCATACATGTTCATATATAATCATATATATATGATCGTTTTTAGCTGGGATGATAAAAATATCTTAAACGTCCAAAAATTTATTTATAACCATTACTATCGCGATAAAATTCAGCATAACTAACCTTTATATAAAACTAGCTATACAGTGAGCTTTGCTACCCTAAACGCAATATGTATAAATAAAAAACCCACTTAACGATTTTGAAGATTCTAACTACAATAGTTTTCCAGATTTACAATATGCTACATGAGAGATGTCAAGCAAATAATTGCAAGTTCGCCTGTTTTTATCCATCGCCAATTTCTATCTATCTATGAAAAATTTAAAGAATATAAGAGTTTCCAAGATACACGAAATTTTGTGATTAATTAATATATGTGGTGCCAATCCACCCATTGAAAGTCCGCCCGTTATTCTCTAAATGTTCAGATGAATGTCAAAATTCTTCAAGAAAAATTTTAAGATTCTAGCTCTAATATTTTCTAAGATATACGAATTTTTCTATTTAATTCATATGGGGGCTTCAAGCCCCCCAGATGAAAGCCTCCAAAATGTTGAGATGAATAAATATTCATCTTCGTGCAAAATTTGAAGAATTTAGTTTCCCAGATAAACGAATTTTTGTATCTAATTTATATGGGAGGTGCCACGTCCCCTAATGCTAGTCCGCCTACTTTTTGTCCTAAATAATCATATTGACACTAAAGTGGCTCCGACATAATTTGAGGCCTCTAACTGTTATATTATCTCCAATATACGAATTTAATATTTTCTTAATATGGGTGTGGCTCCCCGCCCACTTGGAATTTAAAAATAAAATGTAGCCCATTACCTATTCCTGACATGCAGGAATAGGCTGTGAAAATTTGAAGAAAATCGGTTCAGCCGTTTAGTAGTCTATAACGTTCAAACATATAAACATGCAAATAAACACACATTCATTTTTATATATTTACTAACTTTACCCAGTGTGCTTTGCTACCCTAAAAGCAGTATAAATAAAAAACCTACTTAACGATTTTGAAGATTCTAACTGCAATAGTTCTCTAGATTTACAATATGTTACATATTAGAGATGCCAAGCAAATTACTGAAAGTTCGCCAATTTCTATCTATCAATGAAAAATTTGAATAATATAATAGTTTCCAAGATATACGAAATTTTGTATTTAATTCATTTATGTAGTGCCAAGCCCCCAATTGAAAGCTCGCCCGTTATTCTCTAAATGTTCACATGAATGTCAGAGTTTTTTATGTAAAATTTTAAGATTCTAGCTCTAGTAGTTTCCAGATATACAATTTTTCTATTTCATTCATGTGGGGGCTTCAAGCTCCCCAGATGAAAGTCAGATCTTTTTCCTCCAAAATATTCAGATGATTATTGAAGTAATTTCTGCAAAATTTGAAGAATCTAGTTCTATTAGTTTCCCAGATAAACGAAATTTTATATTTAAGTCATATGGGAGTTGTCAAGTTCCCCATTGAAAGATTCTAGCTCTAATAGTTTCTAAGATATACGATTTTTTCTAATTAGTTCATATATATGTATATATATATATATATATATATATATATATATATATATATATATATATATATATATATATATATATATATATATATATATATATATATATATATATATATATATATATATATATATATATAGATATATATATATATATATATATATATATATATATATATTTATATAGATAGATTACATTCCTCTTCCCAATTTTTTTAGGATCGGCCCATATTTGACCCTATCTCCCATATAAAGCCTCTTTTAGAAATGTAGTTTTTCATCAATAAATTGATTAAATACATCGGAATTAAGCTAAAATTCAACAAATTTTTTATGAAAAATTAATAATTTTTAAAATATACCCATATTGTAGGGTATCATATGGTAGGTAGGTAGGTCGATAGGAGGATGTATACTACATCAAATCCGAAGAAATACACCTAGGTCACTATCGGGCCTGTTGTGCGCTCCTTATCATGAAAAAAAAAAAGTGAAAGAATTATTTTTCAGTGTCCAGAAACTCTGTTTCCTGAACGTAATTCCTAAGAATCTTCCAATCAGTGTTAGTCAGGAATGTTATTTCCGGAATAACATCACTTCCAAGATACTTGGATCTAACTTCAACTTCTGTTAGTTTCCCAGATAAACGAAATTTTATATTTAAGTCATATGGGAGTTGCCAAGTTCCCCATTGAAAGATTCTAGCTCTAATAGTTTCTAAGATATACGATTTTTTCTAATTAGTTCATATGGGGGCTCCACGCCCCCATATATATATATATATATGTATATATAAATTGATTTTGCACTAAGAACTTAAATATATATATATATATATATATATATATATATACATACATATATATATATATATATATATATATATATATATATATATATATATATAGACAGTGGACGTCCAATAGTACGTATACTCTTTATTACGAATGTCCAATAATACGAATTGCAAAATTGTTGCATTGTCTACTCTATAGTACGAATAAAGTCACAATTTTTCTGTTCGATAGTACGAATAACGCATTTTTTATGGGAATGTTGGTTGTATTTACGTATGAATGAACTTTTTATTTTATTATTTCGGTATCATTCACCTTAAGCTCAGTAATTTTGAAGTTTTTTTGTATTTATTACAAGTGTTTTGTATTTTTAAAAATCCTATACACACAATTTACTGCATGTGTATTTACAAATCAACAATTATTTAGTGTTATTAATTTATTTTATTGGAATTTTGATGACCCAAGAGAAGAAATTAAATTGGATGATAACGCCAATGAGGAAAGTATTTTATTAGTTCCAGACAATAACTCTGCTGAGAACAATATTGAAGCCTCAAAAGCGCTGTTATTGATAAAGCCGTAAGAATCATTTTACAAAGTAATAAACATCGATGTTAAATGATGGATTTTTTAATAAGTAAAATGATATTTATATACATATGTATGTATGAACTGTTAATTTTGAAAGTAGTGTGACTCCACATTCCAAACAATGGGTTTAAGGATAACTATTCTAATTTTTAAGAGAAAATTATAAATTAGAGAATTGTGGTATATTCCATTCAAGTTTCTAATAAAAGTTTTATGTAATCTGAACATTTTAACACATTTTAGAACACATATGTAAATTGCAAATTGTCTTTGGCACAAATCTTTTTAAAAACATTAAAATTTAAAACCTTCTACTTATATCTCATTTCAACCATTGGACTCACGATACTTTCAAAATTAACAATTCATATACGTATGTCCCTTTTATGCCTGTTTATGTACAAGAAATTTATTTAAAATAATACACATTTATTATATTTTGTTCCGTTATGTAATTTTTATGAAAAATAAAACAAAAATAAATAAAATCCAATATTTTATGTGTATTATTTAAATTTAAACATACAAAATGTGTTGTTCAATAATAAGAATTTTTCGGTATTACGAAAGGGCCTGACACTATATAATTCGTACTAGTGGACGTCCACTGTATATATATATATATATATATATATATATATATATATATATATATATATATATATATATATATATATATATATATATACATACATATATATATATATATAAGCTCTTCTGAACATATAGTTATATCTAATACTTCTTCTCCGATTCTATTGTCGAAGGTAGCTTTATTACCTAAGTTCGATGTGATCAAGTCTTTAGTATTAAGAAAATCCATAAGGGCTTGTCCCCTGCGATTGGTGTTTGTACGACCCCAAGCTACATGGTAGAAGTTGGCATCACAACCTATTACAATTTTCTTATTTTGCCTTTGTGCCTCTTCGACCAGTTTCATTAGCTCCGACGTTGTAGTGTCGGTAGTGTCGGAGAATCGAAAGGCAGGTAAACAGATGCAAGGTATATGTTGCCACTACCTTGCTTCAGTACCGTTGCATCCGATGTGGATAATCCTGTTGAGAGGACAAAACATAAATTCTTGTGACATAAGATACATGTTCTCGGTCGAGACCCTGTATCAGCGTAGAAAAGTTGGAAATTTACGTGATTTAATCCAGAAACCTTGTTGCGAATCGTCCAAGGTTCCTGGATTAAAGCTATATGTATCTTACCTGTGTTAATTTTAGCCATCAGAACATTGGTAGCCGTCTCGCTCCGATGGAGGTTTATTTGGATAACCTCAATCATTGTCATCCATTCAAACTGTCTTCCAGCGAGCTAGTGATCACATCCCCGCTCGTTGGATTCCGGGTAACCTGAAGTGGCTATTGATGCAGTGGGTACCATTGATGGCACTGCGGTGGCCTTATCAGGCATAGGAAGAGCATTCTTTTTAATCGACACTTTCCCAATTTTGGACAGCACTGCTGTTCTGTCTTCTGGCGAGTGAGTGATTTCATCCTCGCTTTTAGGATTTGAATCCTCCAAATTACCAGTACTTGCTAATGATGCTTTGGGTACCGTCTTAGGTGTTTTAGTGTCCATATCGGGGCCGGTTTTGACATCCCTTTCAATCGACACCTCCCCAATTTTGGAAAGGGCAGCTGCACCTTCTTTTGGCGAGTTAGTGGTATCTCCCTCGCATTTAGGATTTGACTCCTTAACGTTATCAGTAGTTGCTACTGATGCTGTGGTCTTAGGTATTTTAGTGTCCTTTTCGAGGCTTGTTGTAACAGCTCTTCCAATCGGCACCTTCCCAATTTTGAATATGACAGCTTCAGAGGCGAAGTAAGCCCTACCTTTATTCTTGGCAAGACTAGCCATAGATTTCTGGTCGATACCTATTACAAATAAAGTTCCCTCAGGTTCTTCTTTCCTGTAAAAGACGTCCCATTTTTCCACGGCCAGCTCAGCATTTTGACCGCCAAGAATTTCAAGTATACGTTCATTAGCCAGTTTACTGCCTCGCTCGCTCGCTCTTCTTTGTCAGTCCCAGCTTAGCGCCGTCCCAGGGAGGAGGGATACTTTCCACCAAGTTCTTTAGGGTGCTCACACATTGGTGAGATGCCAACCTCATCAACATCATGCCCATTCTGAACTCGCAGCTCACGTTCTCTATTGGTTGTTGGCCCTTTGAAGCGATTGCGTGGTCCACTATCTTATTGTTCACCAGATCTTCTACCTTACTCTGTTGGTCTATTGGAATTTTGCCTGTCGGATTACCGGCATCGCAACTTTGGCGTAAGACGGCGGCTCTTTTCCTTTTCCACTGTCAAGCCTATCTTTCCTCGTTTTTCGGGGTTTCTTTTGGGGTACCCTTACATTCGAGGTTGATTTCACCGACGTGGTCGTCTTCGGGATATCTATCTTGGCGTTGTCACCCTTACTCTCAGGATTCTGACTTTAGGTTCGTCTGAGTGAAGTATGGCTTGGCTTCGACTGTGTATTAGAAGACGGGGAGCTCTTTTTCTTCTTTGGTTTATTCTCAGTTGTCAACTCTTCGGGAGACCTGATCCTCTTTGCCTCAGATCTTGTGAGAGAGTCCGATTTTTCCTTTGGAGTGTCGTTGGATTGACTAACTATAATTTCCTGAAGCATCTTTTTCAACTTCCTCCTCTGTGCTCCAGAAAGTCTTTTCTTAGTAATAGGTAGTTTAGCTATGCTATCACTCACCTCTTTCACCATTTGCTTTACTTCATCCTTTTTGGGATTTGCTATAATGGTGTTGTTATTATCATCTGAGGATTCAGAGGCGGAACCCTCACCTATATTTAAAGGCTGAGGTAGCTTAGAGCTCTCTCCGAGTTATTTAGGCTCTGCACCGTAACTTTCATCTTTTTATTTTTATTTTCCATGTTGTTTTTTTTTCCGGTTTTTGGTCCGCGGGTAATATAATATTCCCATGTGGTGGACAATCTGCCCTCCCTCAGCTTGATTCAAACTATCATATAGTCAGCCGAAATTCCGAAATATTTTAACAATTTGTTGAAAAAAGTGATTTTCTAAAAGAGAGGATATATGGGGACAAGGGTAAATATGGGCCTATCCTTATAAATTTTGGTACATGGTTTTACGTTTACATTAGAGTAATGTATGCTGGATTTCATCGTGATACTAGTGGTTATTAGTGAATTATTGACCTTAAAGTCATTTTCTGAAGGGAACTTTGTATAGGGGCTAGGGTCCAATAAAGTCCGATAATTATGAAAATTGGTAGTATTATTAAGACGTATATAGAACTAAGTTTTGCCGATTTTTGTAGAGATACTACAATATTTAACATAATTATGAACTCAAAAGCTCTTTCCGGGGGTTAGGGTTGTATGGGGGCTAGGTGAAATTTCAATAATTTCAATTTCAATAATTTTCAATAGGCCGATGGTCCAAATTTCATCAAAATATCCTGCATATTGCGACCTGTACCTTGCGCACAAGGTTTTCATGGACAGTCAGCCAGCCGGACAGACGCACGGACATGGCTTAATCGACGCAGAAAGTGATTCTGAGTTAATCGGTGGGTGCAGGACCAATATTTTTGTGCGTTACAAACATCAGCACAAACGTATAATACCCTACCCACTATAGTGGTGTAGGGTATAAAAATGAATGTGTGTTTGTTTCTATGTTTATATGTTTGTATGTTTGAACGTTATAGAGTACTAAACGGCTGAACCGATTTTCTTCAAATTTTCACAGCGTATTTCTGTATGTCTAGAATAGGTAATAGGCTACTTTTTATTTTGAAATTTCAAGTGAGCGAGGAGCCACGCCCATATTAAGAAAATATCAAATCCGTATATTTGAGATACTCGGGGGAGTTTTCCCGTTTTTCCTACCGAGCGCGTCCCCGGGTGGCGGATAGGGGGTGGTGATGGACCATTTGTCCTTTCCCAGCTTTAATTTCACTTAAGCTGAGGGAGGGCAGATTCTCCACCACCTGGGAATATTATATTCCCTGCGGACCAAAAAACTGGAAAAAACAAATATGGAAAATTAAAATAAAAAGATAAAAGTTACGGTGCAGGGCCTAAATAACCCAGTACCGGCGGCAAGTGTTGATCTACTCGCGAGTCACGTGTCGTCGTCATCCAGCAATCGTGAGCAAAATACTACTATGGAGGTGGGTACCTTGGCCTCCGTGGCGGACAATGCGTCAAGTGTACAGCATGCCACTGGCAAAAATATAGGGGTGAAAGAGAAGGATGTACTCGGAGTGAGCTCTAAGCTACCTCAGCCTTTAAATATAGGCTACCTCAGCCTTTAAATATAGGTGAGGGCTCCGACTCTGAATACTCAGATGATAATAATAACACCATTATAGCAAATCCCAAAAAGGATGAAGTAAAGCAAATGGTGAAAGAGGTGAGTGATAGCATAGCTAAACTACCTATTACTAAGAAAAGACTTTCTGGAGCACAGAGGAGGAAGTTGAAAAAGATGCTTCAGGAAATTATAGTTAGTCCATCCCACGACACTCCAAAGGAAAACTCGGACTCTCTCACAAGATCTGAGGCAAAAAGGATCAGGTCTCCCAAGGATTTGACAACTCAGAATAAACCTAAGAAGAAAAAGAGCTCCCCGTCTTCTAATACACAGTCGAAGCCAAGCCATACTTCACTCAAAGGAACCTCAAGTGAGAATCCTGCGAGTAAGGGTGACAACGCCAAGCCAGATATTCCGAAGACGAACACGTCTGCGAAATCAACCTCGAAGGTATGGGTATCTCAAAAGAACCCCCGAAGAACGAGGAAGGAGAAGCTAGACGGAGGAAAAGGAAAAGAGACGCCATTTTACGCCAAAGTTGCCAGAAGAAGACACCGGGACGATCTCTGCTATGCAGTTTACGATGCCGGTAATCCGACAGTCAAAATTCCAATAGACCAACAGAGTAAAATAGAAGACCTGGTCAACAATAAGATAGTGGACCATGCAATCGCTTCAAAGGGCAAACAACCAATAGAGAGCGAGAGCTGCGAGTTCAGCATAGGCGTGATGTTGTTGAGGTTGGCATCCCACCAATGTGTTAGCACCCTAAAGAACTTGGTGGAAAGTATCCCTCCTCCCTGGGACGGCGCTAAGCTGGGTCTGACAAAGAAGAGTGAGCTTCCGGTGCTCCACTGTCTACATAAAAGTAAACTGGCTAATGAACGTATACTGGAAATTCTTGGAGGTCAAAATGCTGAGCTGGCCGTGGAAAAATGGGATGTCTTTTACAGGAAAGAAGAACCTGAGGGAACTTTATTTGTAATAGGTATCGACCAGAAATCCATGGCTTGTCTTGCCAAGAATAAAGGTAGGGCTTACTTCGCCTCTGAAGCTGTCATATTCAAAATTGGGAAGGTGCCGATTGGAAGGGCTGTTACAACAAGCCTCGAAAAGGACACTAAAAAACCTAACACCACAGAATCAGTATCCACTACTGATAACGTTGAGGAGTCAAATCCTAAAATCGAGGATGTTACCATTAACTCGCCAGAAGAAAGTGTAGTTGCCCTTTCCAAAATTGGGAAGGCACCGATTGAAAGGGCTGTCAAAACCGGCCCCGACAAGGACACTAAAACACCTAAGACAGTACCCAAAGCATCATTAGCAAAAATAAAATACTGCTATTCCTATGCCTGATAAGGACACCACAGTGCCATCAACAGTACCCACTGCATTAATAGCCACTTCAGGCTACCCGGAGGAGTCAAATCCAAAGAGCGAGGAGGTGATCACCAACTCGCTGGAAGACAGTTTAATGGATGACCATGATTGAGGTTATCCAAATAAACCTCCATCGGAGCGAGACAGCTACCAACGCTCTGATGGCTAAAATTAACACAAGTAAAATACATATAGCTTTAATCCAGGAACCTTGGACGATTCGCAACAAGGTTTCTGGATTAAATCACGTAAATTTCCAACTTTTCTACGCTGATACAGGATACTGTCACAAGAACTTATGTTTTCTCCTCTCAACAGGATTACCTACATCGGATGCAACGGTGCAGAAGCAAGGTCGTGGCAACATATTCCTTGCATCTGTTTACCTGCCCTTCAATTCTCCGACACTAGCACCAACGTCGGATCTGATGAAACTGGTTGAAGAGGCACAAAGGAAAAATAAGAAAATTGTAATAGGTTGTGATACCAACTCCCATCATGTAGCTTGGGGTAGTACAAACACCAATCGCAGGGGACAAGCCCTCATAGATTTCCTTAATACTAAAGACTTCATAACATTGAACTTAGGTAATAAAGCTACCTTCGTCAATAGAATCAGAGAAGAAGTATTAGATATAACTATATGTTCAGAAGAGCTTATAAACGAAATTCAGGATTGGAGAGTTTCGGACGAGCACTCCTTTTCTGACCATCGGTACATAAGATTCAAAATACTAAGCCACCACCAAAGCCGATAAAGTTTCGGAATAAATCTAAAACTAATTGGACAATGTTCGGGACCTTACTAAAGAACCGTTTAGGTCAGGACACTTTTCAATGTCAACATAAAGAGGATATAGGTGCCAAAGTGGAAACGTTCACAAGTGCCCTGGTTGAATCGTTCGAGGACAGCTGCCCTCTGCGAGAGCGGAGATCTGCCCAGGAGAAATTCTGGGTAACTGGGGAGATCCGGAATCTTGGGAAGACTCTTCGCAAACTATTTAACCGGACACGGCGTAAGAAGACCGCAGTATACTGGGATGAGTATCGTAATAAACTTAGTGAATATAAGTAAATCGTTCGAAATGCCAAACGAGATAAAAAAATTCCTATCCAAAACTCATGTCCAACCAGAATCTATGGTCGATGATGCGGGCAGGAGGCTGGAGGATATGGAGGAGACAATGAAACTCCTAATGGACTGTCATTTCCCACCCGGTATATCGAATAACATAGATGAACGGAAATAGTTATTACATCTGACATGGTTAAAGGGACAATCAAGAGCTTTGCTCCCTATAAAGCTGCAGGGCCGGATATAGTTAAAAGATAAATGGACGAAATCGGAAGGTCCGGATGCATGGGGAAGTTATGAGCTAAAAGACCCAAATAGGGAGGTCCGGTTATATGGGGGCTAGGGCAAAACTTGGGCCGATCCTTATAAAATTTATTGTTGGGAATTATGTTTATATAAAACTCATTTGTGCCAAATTTAATCTTGACACTAGTGTTTATATGTGAATTGTGGACATTCAAGTCATTTTCTGAGGGTGACTTTGTATGGGGGCTAGTGTCAAATAATGCCCGATCTTTACAAAAATCACTATAAATACTAAACCATATATAAAACTAAATTTTGCCAATTTTTGTAGAGATAGTAGATCATTTAACATAATTATGAGGTCAAAAGCCCTATTCGGGGGTCCGGTTGTATGAGGGCTAGGTGAAACAATGGGCCGATATCAACCAATTTCAATAGCATTCGTCCTTGAAAGGAGAAGCGCATGTTCCAAATTTCATCAAATTATCTCAAAAATTGCGACATGTAGAGTGCGCACAAGGTTTACATGGACAGACAGACGGACGAATAGACGGACATAGCTTAGTCGACTCAGGAAGTGATTCTGGTATACTTTAAGGTGGGTGTAGGACCAATATTTTTGGGTGTTACCGACATCAGCACAAACGCATAATACCCTCCCCACTATAGTGGCGTAGGGTATAGTAAGGGTTCTAATTTAAACGTTAAAAACCCTCGTAAACTGTGAAACCTGTGCATGTTTCCATTCTCGCAATTGAATTGTATGGGAATTGATGAACAGTCTCTGCGTTTAATAGAACCGCTCTGTATTGAACACTTTTTTACTAAAGCACTTGAATATTCACATTTTAAAAGGATTTTTCTATAATTTTTTGATTAAAAATTAAATTTTTATTTTTTAATTTCATTTGACATATTTTTAAAATGTTTACAAATATTGTAATTGAACAGAATTTGAAAAGGGGTTTCATGAAACAAATCGAATAAACTTGCACACTTGCACAAATGGGAAACATAAGCATTTAAATGAAAACCCTTAATGTTTTTGAAGTGAATTCTGAAAGTAATAATAAGCTTAGTGTTAAAAATCGCAACTTTCAATGACCGATAACATAAAGTTTGACCTGTCAACGCCAAACGGTTTGGGGGTTTTAATTCTCTAACCTAGTACTTATCATGAGAATTTTTGACCCCCCAGACCATGACCCTCATTTTGTTGCATAGTGTAATCAACAAATTCATTGGTCTCATAAAATTCAATGTCATCATTTTTTATTAAATTTGACTTTGTAAGACCAATGTACTTTGTTGTCGTTTTTGAAAACACTTCCGACATTAGGTTCTATGATAACTCCGATTCTGATTTACATTTTTTTAAATTAATGACTCCAAGCAATATAATTTTAATTGAAGCTTTACCAATTAAAATTACTTGTTATTGTAATTAAAGTTTTGTAATTGAAGTTTTGCTAATTACAATTATTTGTAATTACAATTGGAGAATTCTAATTACAATTACTTGTTATTTGTAATTATTAATAATCTAATAACAATTTGTTATTGCTCAATTACACATTACAAGTATGTAATTGTAATTGCAAAAACATCAATTACAATTACATGTAATTGGTTATTGCACAATTACACATTACAAGTAATTGATCATGTAATGAATTACTTTGAGTAATCACTAAAAAACCGCTATGTGAATCCCTTTACACGAATTAAATTTTAATTAGCTAATTGGCAAATTGGTTTAAATTTAATCTCAAAATAAAATTGACAAATAAAATCTCAGTTTTCTTTTAAAAAGGTAAATTTCCAAAAAGAAACAAATTTTAATCTAAAATGATTTCCTAAATCGATATAAGTAAAGAAGTTTAAATGAAATACAAATTATGATCTAAAATATTACTTTTAATTAAAATACCACAATTTCAAAATTAAAATTATCCATCCCTGTGTTTTAGTGAATGCGAGAGTATAAAATTTTCTCTTTTCTTATTTTTCTCTCTTGCAACAACTGACCAATCAATCAAAAACTTTTATTGTGATTTTCTAAAAAAGAAACAAAATTTTTACTTGAAAATGAAATTAATAACTATTCATATGTTTTAGAACCTACATATGCCGAAGTCGGTATTTTTATACTCAATCGACAAAATCATACTTGTTTCTTAGGGAAGTGGGGAAATAACTTGGGTATTTTTATCACTGATAGAGGACATCAAAAACTACTAGACGCATGGAGGGCAGGGGAAATTCCACTTCCTACGTTTTCTAGAACCATTTATTTTCGAATTTTGTGATTTTGTATAATTGCACAACTTTGACCCACTAGTTCCCCACCTAATATTAACGAAAAAATTATTTTAAATATGTACATAGATTGATTCTTACATTACGCAGTGAGACAAAATAAACGAAAGTTTAAATACCTGGGTAATGGTACTAATTTTCTGAAGGGTGGATCCGAAGTTTACCTTCAAAATCTATAAATACGCGTAAAAACCGGTTTCTTGTATATTTCAGCACTTATAATCCAGTACCTTAGTTGAATATAACCGATTTTAAGTTTCTCAACCGATTTATAAAGCAAAAGCAGAGACCTTCATAATGTCATATATGATGTAAAGAAATATCTGTGCATTTTATGGGCAACCGTGTTTGTGATTTTACTTTTGCACTGTTTTCAAAGTTTGGAGATGTTTTTACAAAGTATTTTATATAGGAACCGTACTATTCATTAATGCATTAGAAAACTATGTCTATTCATGAGTAAAATCTATTAGCAATTGACGACGTTATTGATCTTTTTCTTAATACAAAAGTGGTCAAAAACTGATTTTCTGAAAGAAGCTTTATATGGGCCGATCCTCATAAAATTTTGTGGAAGGTTAATATTTATATAAGGTTATTAATGAAGAATTTCATTGTGATATTAATATAATTAATAGAATTGTTGAATTAAAGCACACATCGGCAGAGCGTAAAATTTTCTTTCCACACTAACACTACTTCACTTTGTGTTTTTGCATTCCATGCACTGAAAGAAAAGTTTACAAAATTTTTTAGTGTTTTTGTTGTAGTGAGTTCACTACTTTACAGTGTACTGTATTATAAATAACAAAAAAACATTAAAATTTCTGGATTTTTTATGAATAGGATTGGAAAAAATTTAAACACGGCCTATTATTTTTGAACATTGCTCTCGGAAATGCATTTATTTGCAATTTTAGATACAAAATGAATCTTAATATATACTCCATGTAAATAAAAGTAAAGAAATAATGGAAGATTTTGAAAAATGAAACAAATAATGGATCGTTAGGTGTATAAAAATATCCTCCAACAACTTTTGCGCTCATATACAGTACTATAAATATCAATTAACTGACAATATTTACAGGATAATGTTGTAAATAGGCTTGTATATCAAGAATTAACATAGTAGCGGGTATTACATTTGTTTAGGAGTTTATGTCGTTTATTAAAATTCCCATTATTTTTTACAATTACTCAGAAAAAATTTTTTTTACGTATTTACTGATAATTTTTCTTGAGATATTTTAAAATTAAAATAAATATTAAATATCAAATATTCTCATATGCAAAAATAACTTTCGGCAAACAAGAACCTATCTTTATGTTTAACAACAGAGATTTCTCTATGTGTAACTCCATCAAAAAACTTCCAAGCTCTCATTATCTTAGTTTGGAAGTTACGTACGTGTGTTGGAAAATAAACCAGAGAGCTCAATTGAGAGCTCGCTGCGCTTGTATGAATTAAAGCCATTTTATGAAGGAGATGTTTTCGCAAAGTATTTTATATAGGAACATAACTATTTATTAATGCATTAGAAAACAATATCTACTCATGAGTAAAACGCAACATTTCTTTTTAAAATCCATTAGCAATTGACGACGTTATTGATCTTTTTCTTAATACAAAATTGGTCAAAAATTGATTTTCTGAAATAAGCTTTATATGGGGGACATGGTTAAATATGGGCCAATCCTTATAAAATTTTGTGAAAGGTTTATATTTATGTATATAAAGTTATTTATGAAGAATTTCATTGCGATATTAATATAATTAATAGAATTATTGAATTAAAGCCATTTTATGAAGGAGAGTTTGTATGGGGACTAGGGTCAAATAAGACTTATTTACTCATGAACTGATATAGTTTTATATTGCATTAATAAATAAAATGTTTCATATATAAAATACTATGTAAAAACATATCCAAACTTGCAAGACGGTGAAAAACTAAAATCAAAACTATGTTTGCCGATGAAATGCACACATAATTCTCTAAGTTATCTAAACATCATATATAAAGGCTTAAGCTTCTGCTTTTTGAACTTAAAATCGGTTGAGATTCAACTAAGTTACTGACGTATAAGCGCTTATAGGTACGAAAAACCGGATTTTAAGCGTTTTTCAAGATTTTGGAGGTGTTTGGAACATTTCAAAAACAGATTTTTGTTTTACTCGGATCCACCTTTCTTTTCTGAAAGTATCACTTCACAGATTTTTTATATCGCTCTTTTAGAATTTTTCTAAAATTGCTCTATTTTTACTTATTCGGCGTTAATTGGTTAATTAAAATACAAATGCAAACATTTTATGCATTAAGAGAATATAAACAAAATTAGATCTATTTAACGGTATGTTTAGAATTACAACACTACACATTTTTTCTTGAAAAAAACATCGTAATCAAACTTTATATTAATTTTAATTTATATTTTTCAGAATGAGCAAATTGAAGAAAGATCTAAAATAAATGTTAAGTTTAAATATGTATATAAATAAATAAATTTGAAAAATGTTTTTTATAATTTACAGAATCACAAAAGCAAATATGTACTAAGGTTCGAAACTAAGGCCGATCAAAGTTATAAAAAAAAATAGATTATAAAACACTCAATAACATGTTCCCTATTAAAAAATTAATGTTACAAAAAATGGATGAAAAAGCATCAATAATTGGAGAAGAACTATTTATTAATATTATAAATAAAAAAGTACGAATTTACTTGGAGACGAAATAATAATAAGATTTTTAATGTGATGGTGTCCAAAATAAAAAAACATTATGTTTGGGTAAATCTCTTTGAGCTTAAAGAAATGTTTGGATTAAATTGGATTTGGAAGCGTTGCTGAACTCCCTGAGCCGAAACAAAATCCATAGGTCACTGGTTGATCCGACCAAGAGTTTGGGTGAATCTCTTAAGGAAAAGGCAACAGGAAACGATGTTAAACTCTCTGAGCCTAATCAAAATCTCATATATTTGGTACTCAGAATAATTTAATAAAGATTATGAAAAGAAACGGAATAAATAAAACAAACAAAATTAGAATTTCTTTAAATTTTTTATTAAAGTGATGGACAACGAAATTCTTACCAAGGAATAGTGGACTGTGTGATGGCGATTATTTGTATTTAATTTATTTTATTGATTTTTTTTCACTTACTTTTGGTTCAAGTGTGTACTTGATATAATATTGTATTGAGAATACTTAAAATTTACTTCAAATTCAAATCTAATAGGCTTTGATTTTATTTATCAGAAAAATTTTAAAATTTGGAAGAAAATTCATTTCAAAAATACAATTGTACAAAGAAGGTAGCAAGAAAAAGAAACATTTTTGTTAAAAATTTTGTTATTCGACGAGTAAGATTTTTTTTTTTTATTTGAGTGCAAGGAATTTGTTTACGAGGAAAATACCATAATTAAATAAGTTTATTGGTAAGAGTAATATTGTCGTTTTCATGTAATACGGAAATTAATGAATTTTTATGTTTAGGAATTTAGAAATTACATATATTAATGTTATGGCCAGTAGTGCATTCTGATGGTTGAACTTTTGTTCCAAGAGAGAATTATTTTGTGTATAGTTGACTTATAAATCGGGAAAAGAAGCATTGTTTGGAATAATATATTAATTACCCAATATTGGAATTTACTAAAGTGCAACCCAAAAACGTTCAAAATTCTATCAAGGAGTGTCATAAAGACAGTGAAATTACTTTTTATTATTCTCTGGAAAGAGAATAGGAGGACCGACCAATCCTCCTATTCTAAATATTGGGGTGACCAGATAGAAGATTCGGTTGTACGCTTTATTATAGAATCAATAGCCTAAATTGTTAAAATAACGTTATAAAAGCTTTCATATATCACAATTTTTGTCCGAAATTTATATCTTTTCATTTGGAAATTTTGGATTTTATTTTATAATAGAATTTTTATCCGAAATTGTCTCATCTCCTAAATTCTAAATTGAAATTTTTGTCATTTTTGGTGTATTCATTTTAATTAATTCATTTTAATTGTTTATTTTTTTTTTTTACTTAAATCTATAAATATTTTTGAATAATATTCGTTAAAACATGGTCACCCAAAAATTAATGTAAAACCTTCGAAATTAATCTAAAAATTTAAAACCTATTTCATAAAGACACCTTACATACTAACTACATATATAAACATCTTCATAAACATATATACATATATAAACACATACTAAATTACTTAAACCCATCAAAATTTTTGAACTCAAACTCCGTGTTATAAACTTTTGGTTGACTCCTATTAATCCCAACTTCGAATAGTCTCAAGTCTTCTGGCGCCAGCTGACATCGAGGGACCAAATATTGTAAGTTGAATTTTCTTTTGTTTATCAACCAAAATTAATATACAATATAACTTAAAAATTAACGAAATATGAATATGGATTAATTGATCTTTGAGATTTAATTGTTTATTGATTATACTTTTTTATTCATATTACGTTTATTTGACACTATATTCTATACACCCTACACCATAATTTATATCATCCACCAATTTAAAAGAGAAAGAAAATATCTTGTTAAATTTTGTTGTTATAAATATATTAGTTGTTGTTTGAATGATTACCTTAATTATTTAGGGTGACCACTTATTTAGTTAAATTAGAGAACTTAATGTTTAAATAATATAATTTGATTAATTTAATTTTATTGATATTTTGAAATATTTATTTAAATTAATTGATAACTCCTTTAAAATAAATATTTAATTTTGTTCGTTTGTAATGATTTGAAACATGAATTTTTGATTTTTATTTGTTGCTACGAAAAGTGAAGAAATAGGTATGGGGTAGATAAATAGGGTATTCCGTATTTAGTTTTCATTGGGCTGACAATCTATATATTTTATCTGTCAGCAAGGAGGGAGGGTTTAGATCAGTGTAGCTACTTCCAACTTTAGCTACACGACATTCATCGACTACTAATTTTCTTTTATTCTTCTATTATATCGTGATGTTTTTTTTTTACTACCTAAGTTAAAATCTTTTGTTATGATTTCAATATTTACCTTATTTTATATTTGGGGAACTTAACACACCCACCCATACGACGAGCACAGCCGAAGTTAAAGGTAGTCCCTTTCCCAATCAATCATAACCATTCGGAATCGTTACAGAGATTTTTTTTTAATGGAGTTTCTGAATCTCCAGCAGCACCTGGATCTTCCGCATTAACGTTCTCCTGCTCAACGTGAGCCGGAATATCGTCAGTACTACGAACTAAAGGCATACTAACAAATCCTAATAAAAACAAAATTTACCGAAAACCTTACAAAATGAATCTAGTAGAGGAAACAAATTACAATAAGTATCCAAATAATGAAAGATTTCCAAATTGTTAACAAAAATGTTTTATTACACTTAGAAGAAAATATTACTACTACTCGGTGAAGAAAGTAAGTAGGGGTTTCAGAACAAAAAAAAAATAAAAAAAATAATAATTTAATCGAATATTTCGATTCCTCATCAACTACAGTATGAAAGAGAAGACAGAAGACAAAGGTGAACTCACTCAAACTTCCGGGAAATTTTCGACACAAGTCAAAATCTATGTCCGCTAGAAATTCGTGTGATAAAAACAGAAACATATTGGTTATCTGATGTTGGAAAGTAATCAAAACCATCAATATACTTTAAATCCAACACACCAGAAAATCAAAATGAAAGAAAAGTAATTTTGAAGAAGAAAAGAAAATCCAAATTATCATAAAAGAAAATAAAGAAGGAATTAACAGAAGAGTAAGAGTCGGACGACCATTGAACCAATATTAAACCAGATCAACTTCTCTAGCTCGAACCCAAACCCTGATAACTATTATCTCATAAAATGTCAATTTCGGAATTGAAAGTCGTATACACAACAAACAATTACATCCAAATTGGCAAATAATAAAAAAATAGTTAAAGAAATAAAAATTAAAGTAAAGTAAGAGATATCCATATATCTATGTTCCACACAATAGGATTCAAAGGGCCCTCAGCATCTAGATGTCATTGCACTATAGAATTTCTAAACTTACGACAACTGAGGCCCCACGTTGGGCGCCAAAAATCTCTGTAACGATTCCGAATGGTTATGATTGATTGGGAACGGGACTACCTTTAACTTCGGCTGTGCTCGTCGTATGGGTGGGTGTGTTAAGTTCCCCAAATATAAAATAAGGTAAATATTGAAATCATAACAAAAGATTTTAACTTAGGTAGTAAAAAAAAACATCACGATATAATAGAAGAATAAAAGAAAATTAGTAGTCGATGAATGTCGTGTAGCTAAAGTTGGAAGTAGCTACACTGATCTAAACCCTCCCTCCTTGCTGACAGATAAAATATATAGATTGTCAGCCCAATGAAAACTAAATACGGAATACCCTATTTATCTACCCCATACCTCTTCACTTTTCGTAGCAACAAATAAAAATCAAAAATTCATGTTTCAAATCATTACAAACGAACAAAATTAAATATTTATTTTAAAGGAGTTATCAATTAATTTAAATAAATATTTCAAAATATCAATAAAATTAAATTAATCAAATTATATTATTTAAACATTAAGTTCTCTAATTTAACTAAATAAGTGGTCACCCTAAATAATTAAGGTAATCATTCAAACAACAACTAATATATTTATAACAACAAAATTTAACAAGATATTTTCTTTTAAATTGGTGGATGATATAAATTATGGTGTAGGGTGTATAGAATATAGTGTCAAATAAACGTAATATGAATAAAAAAGTATAATCAATAAACAATTAAATCTCAAAGATCAATTAATCCATATTCATATTTCGTTAATTTTTAAGTTATATTGTATATTAATTTTGGTTGAAAAATCTCTGTAACGATTCCGAATGGTTATGATTGATTGGGAACGGGACTACCTTTAACTTCGGCTGTGCTCGTCGTATGGGTGGGTGTGTTAAGTTCCCCAAATATAAAATAAGGTAAATATTGAAATCATAACAAAAGATTTTAACTTAGGTAGTAAAAAAAAACATCACGATATAATAGAAGAATAAAAGAAAATTAGTAGTCGATGAATGTCGTGTAGCTAAAGTTGGAAGTAGCTACACTGATCTAAACCCTCCCTCCTTGCTGACAGATAAAATATATAGATTGTCAGCCCAATGAAAACTAAATACGGAATACCCTATTTATCTACCCCATACCTATTTCTTCACTTTTCGTAGCAACAAATAAAAATCAAAAATTCATGTTTCAAATCATTACAAACGAACAAAATTAAATATTTATTTTAAAGGAGTTATCAATTAATTTAAATAAATATTTCAAAATATCAATAAAATTAAATTAATCAAATTATATTATTTATACATTAAGTTCTCTAATTTAACTAAATAAGTGGTCACCCTAAATAATTAAGGTAATCATTCAAACAACAACTAATATATTTATAACAACAAAATTTAACAAGATATTTTCTTTCTCTTTTAAATTGGTGGATGATATAAATTATGGTGTAGGGTGTATAGAATATAGTGTCAAATAAACGTAATATGAATAAAAAAGTATAATCAATAAACAATTAAATCTCAAAGATCAATTAATCCATATTCATATTTCGTTAATTTTTAAGTTATATTGTATATTAATTTTGGTTGATAAACAAAAGAAAATTCAACTTACAATATTTGGTCCCTCGATGTCAGCTGGCGCCAGAAGACTTGAGACTATTCGAAGTTGGAATTAATAGGAGTCAACCAAAAGTTTATAACACGGAGTTTGAGTTCAAAAATTTTGATGGGTTTAAGTAATTTAGTATGTGTTTATATATGTATATATGTTTATGAAGATGTTTATATATGTAGTTAGTATGTAAGGTGTCTTTATGAAATAGGTTTTAAATTTTTAGATTAATTTCGAAGGTTTTACATTAATTTTTGGGTGACCATGTTTTAACGAATATTATTCAAAAATATTTATAGATTTAAGTAAAAAAAAAAAAAAATAAACAATTAAAATGAATTAATTAAAATGAATACACCAAAAATGACAAAAATTTCAATTTAGAATTTAGGAGATGAGACAATTTCGGATAAAAATTCTATTATAAAATAAAATCCAAAATTTCCAAATGAAAAGATATAAATTTCGGACAAAAATTGTGATATATGAAAGCTTTTATAACGTTATTTTAACAATTTAGGCTATTGATTCTATAATAAAGCGTACAACCGAATCTTCTATCTGGTCACCCCAATATTTAGAATAGGAGGATTGGTCGGTCCTCCTATTCTCTTTCCAGAGAATAATAAAAAGTAATTTCACTGTCTTTATGACACTCCTTGATAGAATTTTGAACGTTTTTGGGTTGCACTTTAGTAAATTCCAATATTGGGTAATTAATATATTATTCCAAACAATGCTTCTTTTCCCGATTTATAAGTCAACTATACACAAAATAATTCTCTCTTGGAACAACAGTTCAACCATCAGAATGCACTACTGGCCATAACATTAATATATGTAATTTCTAAATTCCTAAACATAAAAATTCATTAATTTCCGTATTACATGAAAACGACAATATTACTCTTACCAATTAACTTATTTAATTATGGTATTTTCCTCGTAAACAAATTCCTTGCACTCAAATAAAAAAAAATCTTACTCGTCGAATAACAAAATTTTTAACAAAAATGTTTCTTTTTCTTGCTACCTTCTTTGTACAATTGTATTTTTGAAATGAATTTTCTTCCAAATTTTAAAATTTTTCTGATAAATAAAATCAAAGCCTATTAGATTTGAATTTGAAGTAAATTTTAAGTATTCTCAATACAATATTATATCATGTACACACTTGAACCAAAAGTAAGTGAAAAAAAAATCAATAAAATAAATTAAATACAAATAATCGCCATCACAACTGTCTAATCTGAAGTTAGATTTTGATCTGGCGCAAATAAGCATTTATGATATTTAGGAACCATAACATTACTTTTAGAACACTGCACAGTGGTATAGGAAAAAAAAAAGAGGGAAATAATTCGGTAACTTCTAAACGGTTAATCCGATATTAATGAAATTTGGTATGCACAAAGAGGAGGTGTTGTCGAGTTTAGGTTTTGAATTTGGACCTTATAGGCCAACCAGGGGCCCGGCGGGGGGTCCTCAAATTAGGACACCTCGGCTATGTTAAATTTTTAAAACGATCCTATTTCTTCATTTGAGTTCCGATTTAAAAAAAATTTCGTATATAGAATATCCTCATCGAGCACTATAAAAAATGTCGTCGTAGCAGTAAATTATCTCTTATAGTTTAGGAGATATTCGCATTTGAATATTAAAATTTTAAAATTTTTACCGTCCTTACTTTAGTTTTTTTGATAATAGCAGGTCCAAATATTTCCGATTTTCGCCATTTTTTTTTTTATTTGCTTAACAACAAGTTTATATACCAAGCAGTGAAAGAATTATGTAAAAATCATGACTGAGTCCAAAGTTATAGGCATTTAAATTTAAAAAATTAAAAAACGGCGATTTTTTGTCATTTTTTTGGGAAAAAAGTATCTTTTTCTTTTTAAGTTATCTAAAAAGTTTCTAAGAAGATGTATATAGAATTTATACTTTTTGGAAAGCTGACTTTACATAAAATACGATAAATGAAACAAAACCTAAAAATTTTTGATACCGAGGGGACCAGGTCCATCCAAAAAAACCCTATTTTTTATGGAAAATTAAATTTTGAGCAAAAATTCTCAAATCGCATAGTCGATATCAAATTATAGTGACCTGTTTTATATGACCCAATAAGTTCTTAATCATTTTGTAACGGGTTTCGATAACCCCGCCCCTGGTATGGATATAATAGGCAAAAACCAAAAAATCCCATTTTTGGGATTTTTTAAAACTTTTTTGGGAATTCCGGGATTTCTAATAAGAAAATTCGAAATTTTTATTTAATTTTGGATTTTGAGTAAAAAAATCTACCTAACTGTAAAATTTCATCAAAAAATATTCATAAATAAAATTTTTATTGCAATTTGAAAAATTTGTATCTTCGCAAAAACTGAATAAAAAACATTTTTTAATTTTTTTTAAAAAAAGTATTCCGCGATTTTTTTAATTTTCAAAAATTATATACAGTTTTGAAAAATAGACAAAATTACCTTTCCATTGATATATAACATGCCTACCTAATGTTTTTTAAGTGACAAATTAATTAGGGAAAACTCAACATCTTTTAGAAAATTTACCTAGCACTATTATTTTCATCCATATATGTAACAAATTTAAGAGTTAACCTTATGGATGAAAATAATAGTGCTAGGCAAATTTTCTAAAAGATGTTGAGTTTTCCCTAATTAATTTGTCACTTAAAAAACATTAGGTAGGCATGTTATATATCAATGGAAAGGTAATTTTGTCTATTTTTCAAAACTGTATATAATTTTTGAAAATTAAAAAATTCGCGGAATACTTTTTTTAAAAAAAATTAAAAAATGTTTTTTATTCAGTTTTTGCGAAGATACAAATTTTTCAAATTGCAATAAAAATTTTATTTATGAATATTTTTTGATGAAATTTTACAGTTAGGTAGATTTTTTTACTCAAAATCCAAAATTAAATAAAAATTTCGAATTTTCTTATTAGAAATCCCGGAATTCCCAAAAAAGTTTTAAAAAATCCCAAAAATGGGATTTTTTGGTTTTTTGCCTATTATATCCATACCAGGGGCGGGGTTATCGAAACCCGTTACAAAATGATTAAGAACTTATTGGGTCATATAAAACAGGTCACTATAATTTGATATCGACTATGCGATTTGAGAATTTTTGCTCAAAATTTAATTTTCCATAAAAAATAGGGTTTTTTTGGATGGACCTGGTCCCCTCGGTATCAAAAATTTTTAGGTTTTGTTTCATTTATCGTATTTTATGTAAAGTCAGCTTTCCAAAAAGTATAAATTCTATATACATCTTCTTAGAAACTTTTTAGATAACTTAAAAAGAAAAAGATACTTTTTTCCCAAAAAAATGACAAAAAATCGCCTTTTTTTAATTTTTTAAATTTAAATGCCTATAACTTTGGACTCAGTCATGATTTTTACATAATTCTTTCACTGCTTGGTATATAAACTTGTTGTTAAGCAAATAAAAAAAAAAATGGCGAAAATCGGAAATATTTGGACCTGCTATTATCAAAAAAACTAAAGTAAGGACGGTAAAAATTTTAAAATTTTAATATTCAAATGCGAATATCTCCTAAACTATAAGAGATAATTTACTGCTACGACGACATTTTTTATAGTGCTCGATGAGGAGATTCTATATACGAAATTTTTTTTAAATCGGAACTCAAATGAAGAAATAGGATCGTTTTAAAAATTTAACATAGCCGAGGTGTCCTAATTTGAGGACCCCCCGCCGGGCCCCTGGTTGGCCTATAAGGTCCAAATTCAAAACCTAAACTCGACAACACCTCCTCTTTGTGCACACCAAATTTCATTAAAATCGGATTAACCGTTTAGAAGTTACCGAATTATTTCCCTCTTTTTTTTTTCCTATACCACTGTGCACTGTGACAAGTAATTGCACACAGAAAAAGATTGGTTGACATTCAGTTTCCATACTTAATATTTGATGAGAAAACCTGAAATTTTATGAATTTGATTAAAAAACCAAAATGCTTAGTATTAGAAAACTATCATTATAGAAGACTATAAAATTGGTTACAACAACTATTTTCGTTTTAATTTTAATTTATTTAATTTGGAAAACAACCGAATTAAACTTGTCATTACTCTGTATAATTTCATAAATTAGTTGTTGCTACCAAATAAATGATATTAATTAATGTAACTCGATGCTCTGAAAATAGACATTTTATACCCTAAACCACTACAGTGGGGAGGGTATTATACGTTTGTTCTGATGTTTGTAACCCATAAAAATATTGGTCCTAGACCTTAAAGTATACCGATCGACTCAGAATCACTTTCTTTTTAATGTTCTTTATTCATTTTCTTTAATTTATTTTTTTCAAAAAATCGAAGTTTGTCATACGAAAATAGAGCACGCTCTGATCGAAAAAATTACATACGTATTTCCACATGTATTTTACATATGCAATGTTTCATATGTATCAGACGATATGCACAACTTTTACAGATGGAAATTTTGACAGTACATATGTAAAATACATGTCGTCTAATACCACCTTAAGTGTACGTAACATATAAGTTGGCAGTTTACTTGTTTATCAAAATAAATTTTCAATAGCAGGTCGTAACACATAAATAAAACTTGTAAATCTTGTAATAAATATTCTTTGGTACCACCTATTAGAAAATACCTTTACGATACAATACATATATATACATACCCATCTTTTAAAATTGATGTCTTCCGATTTGGATGAAATTTGCACCAAGGTGATTACTACTGTATGGTAGGCCAGACACAAATTTTCAGCTCTATTGGACGTAGAGGCGGTCAAAGTTGGAAATTATGGTCATACAGGGTTTTATTCAAATGAGTGTAATATTAAAATTTAGCACGAAGAACAATCACGTAAATTTCTGGGCCGAAAATGGACGGGAGGTTCAGAACCTCCCATATAAAATAAATACAAAAATTCTTATATCTGAGAAACTATTAGAACTAAAATCCTCAAAATTTGCAGTAAAAACTTTGACATCCACATATACCTTGGAAAATAAATTGGAGGACTAGCAATAGGGGGCGTTTCAGCTCCAATATAAATTAAATTAAAAAAATCGTATATTTGGGAAACTATTAGAAGTTTGGAAAATTAAATACAAAAATTCTTATACATATATGAGAAAAACTATTAAAGAGAGAGGAAAAAATGGGCGAACTTTCAATAGTAGACCCGACCCCTCCTATCAATGTAATACAAAATTCGTATATCAGAGAAACTATTAGAGCTAGAATCAGCGTTGCAATTTTGGGCTTTTCCTACCAAATTTGGTAGTATTTTTTCGTTTAGTAGGATGGTAGTTTAAATCTATTTTTGGTAGGTTTGTCAAAACCCATAATTTTAATGAATTTTAACAAATAAATTATATAATTAGTAGAAATCACTAAATTTAGTACAACGATTTACTCATTTTTATACACTGTTTTAAAATATTTACATTTATATCAACATTATCATATAGAGGGATTAATTTCTTAAAACACATAATTTTTATTTATAACAACATAACTCAAATTTCAATATATATGTAAATATTTGTAAGTAAATTATGAAAGTTAAAGTAATTTTCTGAATACGACTTATATGGGGGCTAGGTTTAAATGTTGTTTTAAATTCGTAGAGGGATTTAAGAATGCGCATAACATATTTATAACGAATTGTATCTAACTATATACATATGTAGGTATATATTATTATTTTATTCTACATATGTATATAAAAATGAATGTGTGTTTGTTTGTGTGGACTTTATAGACAGCTAAACAGCTGAAACGATTTTTCTGAAATTTTCATAGTGTCTTCCTGTATGTCTGGAAGGAATTATAGGCTACTTATTACTTCAATATTTCAAGTTTGCGACGTGCCACGCCCACATTCAAAATAAGTATTAAAAGTCGCATTTCTCAAAAACTGCAAAAGTTGGAGTCCTCAAATTTTGTATGGACAACTTTGACACCTTTCATATGAAGAAAATCTTAAATTAGTATATCTGAGAAAATATAACAGATAGAGTCCTCAAATTTTGTTGGAACCACTATAGTGTCAATATAATTATTTAAGGAAAAAGGGGGCATACTAGCAGTAGGGGGCGTGGCATCCCCATATGAATTAAATACAAAAATTCGCTTATCTGGGAAACTATTAGAGTTAGAACCTTCAAATTTTGCACGAAGAACTTTTGCATCAATGTAAATAAATTGAATAAATTGGCGGACTACCATGGGTGGGGGCGTTGCTCCTCCCATATTAATAAAAAATACAAAAATTCATTTATCTGAGAAACTAATAGAGCTAGCTTCTTAAGTGGTATTGGAACCTCACATATGAATTAAATAGAAAAAATCGTATGTCTGGGAAACTATAAGAGCAAAAATCGTTTGAAATCAATCTAAACATTTTTAAATTGGAACCTCCCATGAATGAAATAAGAAATTCATATATCTGAGAAACTATTAGAGCTAGAAAATTATACATTAAAAAGGTTGACATTCATTTGAACATTTAGAGAAAACTGGGCGGACTTTCAAAGGGACCTTGGCATTTCCCATATGAATTAAATATAAAATTTCGAACATCCGGAAAACTATTATATTATTAACATTTTTCATTAAAATCTAAATTAACGTTTTGAAAAATTGGTGAACTTGCGTGGCATCCCCAATATGTAAAAATTGTATATCTGTAAAACTATTATAGTTAGAATCATCAAAATCGTAAAGTGTTTTTTTATATACATTGATTTTAGTGTAGCAAAGCACACCGGGTATAGCTAGTAGGAATATTTTTGTGTTATTTTGAGAGTATTTTATTGACAGTTATATTTAAAATTTTGTTACAACTAGATTTTTCATCAAAAAATTTAATTTCATAATTTTTAATTTTCATTTCAAATTAACTTGAATATCATATGCATTCACAAAAATTAAAATTTATCATTCGCTTTCGCTAAACCTGCCATTCGCAACATCCCTGTTTTACAAAATTCGTGTTTTCAAGGGCGTATCCCACGCTCAATAAAAAAAGGATCTCAAAAAATAAATGAATTGTGTTGTAGTGTGTTTTATTTTAGGGGACGAAAAATCATACTTTTCTCAAAAAAAAGTTTTATATCATTTAAAAAAATTGGTAGGTTTCAAACGATTTTGGTATTTTTTTAAACAAAATTTTGGTAGGATTCAAATGTGGTCAGTGGCAAAGCTGGCTAAAATCTTTTAATTTTGAACGGGTAGCATTTAAATCCATACTCACGTTTGGTAAAATTGCAATTGTTGTCTGGAATCCCCATATGAAACAAATAAAAAAAACCGTATATCTGGAAAACCTTTAGAGTAAGAATCCTCAAAAATCATAAAGTGAAATTTTTAATTTATAAGTTAGCAAAGCTACCCAGCTGTAAAAATACACATTATGTATTCGCTTATCTAAGTGATATTTCGTGGCAGTCAGTGGTGATGCTTTCACTTATTCTTCCACTTAGATTTAACATAAAAGTGTCCTAGGCTGCCTCATCGATGTGCTCTCGCTTAGAAATTAAGCCACAATATCATTAAAATAAATTAAAATTTCACTTACATAATGTGTGGTGTTTTAAGCGAAGTTAATGAGACGCCTATAAACGCTTGCAAATATGAATGTAATGTATGTAGATTACAATCCTATTTGCATTTGCAAGTTAAAGTACCATGTCTTCCGATTTTGTTATAGAAAAAATAAATATTTTTTATATATATTTTAAAATTATGCAAGTTTATTTAAAAATCATCATCAAATAATAAACATGTATTATAGTTAATTCAATAAAAATATAATTAAAAAATTTTACGAAAATAAATGAATCTTAATTTCCTTTTGAAACTTTCGGCCATCTTCCTTTACATATCCTGTAAACAATCAAGAGGAAATTGTCAGTATTAAAACTAAAATGTATGAAGTAAATTTACTCCAATTTTTAAATCCGTTTCTGCCAATTAGATCACCACAATTATTTTAAATTTTTACAATAAAATAACTTTTTTAGCAAAACACAACTTCACTTACAAAAGATAAACTTTAAACTGAAACAAAAAAATTCTTCCTTTCATGTATTATACAAAAGATAAATAAAACGGTACTTTAGTTTTTTTTTTTTAAAGAATCGTAATCTATGTTATAATTAAAGTGCATGATATGTTGGATTACATAAATTTAATTATTTTATACATGAAAATCTGAAATCTTCATGTTTGTGAAGGAAATTGTTTAATCTTGTGAAAATTAATCGACAGAAGATAAATTATTTATTTTTCATAAAAAATTTGTTGAATTTTACCTTAATTCCGATGTATTTAAGCAATTTATTGATGAAAAACTAAATTTCTAAAAGAGGCTTTATATGGGAGCTAGGGTCAAATATGGGCCGATCCTCAAACAATTGGGAAGAGGCATGTAATTTTATATAAAGGTTAGTTATGCTGAATGTCATCGCGATACTAATAGTTATAAGCAAATTTTTGGACGTTTAAGATAATTTTTAATGGGGGCTAGGATCAAACGACGACCCAGAAAGCGATTCTGATTCGATCGGTATACTTTAAGGTGGGTGTAGGACCAATATTTTTATGCATTATAAACATCAGCACAAACGTATAATACCCTCCCCACTGTAGTGGTGTAGGTTATAATAAATATAACGTTCAATCCTTCGAATATCAGTTTAGATCATAAATGAACCTTTTCTTTGGAACATGTTATCTACATTCAGAACAATTTAATTTACCTTTACTGTCATCACTCAGATTTGTAGAAAGCATCCCAGCAAAAATAAAACGAAGTACTTCCAAAAGAATACCATTTATCACCACTTTAAAAGTAGCACTAAGTGAATTTTTTAACCTTCTGAGGAAGTGATGTTTAAAGACTTCCGAAGATTAGAAAATAATTATATTTATTCAAAGCTGAAGATATTTTTTTGTTCTTACATTCTTGGGAGATAAAAAATTTTACTTTTGGGCTTATGTTTTATTATATGTTTTTTTTTCGCTTCTTTGGAAGTTCTTTTTTTGCTGGGTTGTAATGCAAAACCTTCTAGATATCATTTAAAAATTTATTTTATATTTGACTGTGCTGAAATAAAATAAATAAATATTCCGGTATGTGATGGAATTCGAACAATTTGAAATCAATAGATTTGAAAAGGTATGATTAATTTCAATCGAGGAATGGTTTATTATTGCAAAATACTACGCAGACAACAAAATACTTTCCATTTAAGAGAATCAATTTAAAAAAATATGATATTTTGTATGAAAAGCCGCAGAAATTTAATATTACACAATTTTTGTATTATTTTTGTAGATTCAAATCGATTCTATTTTAAAAATGAATCTCATCAAATAGCTGATTGTAATGTATTGATATTAACATTGGCATCAAATTGGGTTTCAGAGGAGGTGCTTTTAGGATTTCTTGTGTTAATTTTGGTCCAAATTTGTGTCTACTATAGACAAATAATGTGTATACTTTTTGGGTCTAAGACGAAATGAAAAAATTAAATTTGTATGTACTATATTTGGTATCATACCATTTTAAAAAATAAAAGGTTCAAAATGTACAAGAATAGCTGTGCTGAATTTTGTTCTGCATAAGTCAAAAATAAACAAAGATCGTAATTTTGAAGCGAATTGAATGAAATTATGGCTCAAAAAAGAATTTAAAATTTTTTTTAGTAATAAATCCCGGGATACATTTTGAAAAATCCCGGGATTCGGAATATCCTAATCCCGAAAAAATCCCGGGATTTATTTTGCAAATCCCGGGATTCGGGATTTTCTAATCCCGAAAAATCCCGGGATTTTCGGGATTGGCATCCCTATACTGGTGTCATCGAATATTATCTAGGTACTTCGTTTCATTTACTGCTGGGTATATATATAAAAACTAGCTAGTATCTATGTATAAAAAACTAATTTTGTAGAAATCAATTTTGTATTTTAATAAACAATAAATTCATAATAAGAATCAAGGCGTATGGTAAATTAATATTATTTGAATAATTATTGATGCTGAGACTACCGAAAAATTTCAGTTAATTCAATCGAATCATGTGATAGTACAGGGAACCGACCAAATTAGATTGCAAACCAATTCTGTTACTACAACGAAACAGTTTTCTCTGTGTGTATATTGCAACACATAGGAATCAGCATTTGTATATCGTCACCTGAAATGCAAACGAGCGTAACAACCAAAAAATGAAAATCTAGTTTTTTAGAACTCCGACTGTGAATTTCAAAAGGGCATAACAACAAATTAGTCATTTCCACAAGTCAGAAAGTCTAAAAAAGCAACATAATTGACAATGTCTGGAGGTACATTTACAAATATTCAACCATGTTTATTGATGTTGCCATATAACACCGTCCGACACTCAAAATTAGACACGAACTGGTTTTGGTCACTTGTGTACAAAACTAAATCAACTGATATTATATTTATGTGCAAAATTTTTCACGGTGAAGAAATTGTATAACTGTTTTTTGTTTTAAATAATATAATTTGTTAACTTTAAAAAGTACAAAAAAAATCCAAGATTATTTAGAAAAAAGAATAATGTAAAACAATATTTAAAATTTTATATGAAAAACACTAACCAAAACTAAGTAGTTTTCATACAAATTTAAAAAATTGTTTTCTTTTCTTCTTTCTGAATTCGGTCATTAGTGCATATAGGTAGGTACCTATATGAAAAAAGATCATACTTAATATGTATTGGTCAAAGCTAAAGCAACTTTTTAATACATACCTTTAAATTTAATACTTAATAAAAAAATTAATAGCTTATCCGTAATTTTTTTAAGAGGATAAAGGTCCACACACATGTAATCCTTTACCACGAACTGCGACTGACAGCTCGTGTTTACTGTATGTATTTAAATGAAAAATAATAATAAAAAAAATAATACAAAATATTTCCCAAATCTTCTTGTTCGCTTGACATCAAATTTGACATTGTTTGATAAGTAGAAGTATTTTAAAATATTTTTGGAAAAATTTACTTTTTAAAACTCCGAGGTCCTATTAAAGGATCACGAAATATAAAACAAAAAACGCAGTTTTTCTCCATTAAATTTATAGTTTCAGACGGTTTGTGTCTAACGAATATTTTCTGTTTTTGCTGGACGGTGTAATACATGGAATAATTTTTATAACAACAATAGTTTTCATTTTATTTATTTTTTTTCTCCTGTAAAATTTCAGGTGACGATATGTATGTATATTAGGGTTGCCAGATTCCGATTCGCAAAAAGCGGGACATTGGGTTTTAAAAAGCTGGACAAAACAAAAAAAGCTGGACAAAACAAAACAAGCTGGACAAAACAAAAAAAGCTGGAGAAAATGTTAATTTTAGTATGTGTAAATAATTTCACAGTGATAAAAAAAATTTGCAAGGTTTTGTTTATAAACAAAGATTGAGATTTGAGCAAATCTCAATCGCTAATAAAACACTAAAAAACAAATAATTGAAACTTTGATTTTTTCCTATAAATAAATGGATATTTAAAGTTAACATAACATGTAGTATCATTAAAAATATATTATTGTTTTAAAACTTCATGACACAAACATATTATTAAAATAAAAATTTACACAAAATCGCTGAGAGAAAGACAAACTAAATTGTTTTAAAAACGCTAGATTGACAATATTTGTTATGATTTTTCACAACAAATAAACTCTTTTAAAAACTAATTTATGATAAATAAAATTAATATAAATCTAATTACAAATAATTTTTTAATATTCGTGTGTTATTAATTTATATATTTCTTTCAGAAAATATAAAATTTACCAAATTTTCGATTTCTTTGGGTTGTTTACATGTTCAAAAATCAAACATATGTTGGATATTTTTTACTGGGAAAAAAATCAAAAAATTCTCTATCAACGAACTGTCATTTTTATCGCTCTCTTACTCTCTCGTTGCAAGTTTTCAAAAGTACGCGAACGGAATCCAATAACAATTGTTGCGAATTGTTACAATTTATCGAGTACGCGAAAAGACCTAATATTTATTACGACATCAGCTGTTCAAGTGTTGAGACATGTTGTCATTGATGATAGAAGAGACAGATCATAACTTAGTTGTATAACAATCAGTGTTGGCTAACATGATTTGACAAAGATAACATAAAAATTATTGCAGTGTACTAAAAAAAAGCTGGACAAATTAAATTTTAGCTTGAAACTGGACAAGCATCAAAGTCCAGCCAGGCTGGCAACCCTAATCTATATGTAAGAATGAATTAGAGTTTGCAGGAAAAATAGTAAATCAAGGAAAATAGCTACATAATATGTTGTTTTTGTTGTAAAAACATCAAAACTTTTTTTAATATAGATAAATTATTTTTTAAACCTGTGGAGTCCTTTTGTATTATTTTTACATACATAAATATATGCAAGGGATCTTGTATATAACACCTTCAATGTTTTCGGAATGTCTTTTATCAGTCCTACATCATCCCTACTTTAGAGAGACTTTTAGCAAGCATTTATTAGAAAGCTTTTCCAAGGTCTACAATTACAAACTGTTTACCACTGGGTATGTATGTATATATCGCTCGTTTACTAGTAGACCGGCATAAATGAAAAAACTTTGATAGGAGCAACAGCATTAAATGTTTTACCGCTTTTTAAATAACATTCAAAAAGATTGAGGGATTTATGGACATACATACATATGTATGTATGTATGTATGTATGTATGTATGTATGTATGTATGTATGTATGTATGTATGTATGTATGTATGTATGTATGTATGTATGTATGTATGTATGTATGTATGTATGTATGTATGTATGTATGTATGTATGTATGTATGTATGTATGTATGTATGTATGTATGTATGTATGTATGTATGTATGTATGTATGTATGTATGTATGTATGTATGTATGTATGTATGTATGTATGTATGTATGTATGTATGTATGTATGTATGTATGTATGTATGTATGTATGTATGTATGTATGTATGTATGTATGTATGTATGTATGTATGTATGTATGCATGTTTTTCATTTGAACTTGAACTACATTTTTACTTATTAAATATATTCGGGTTTTAGTTTTGACGTTTATAACAAAAAATCAATCGCACAATCACAAAACTATACGAAGGGCTTTAATATGTCACATATTCTCTAGTACTCATTAAAAAATTGAATTTTGGATTATGTCTGTTTTTGTAGTAAACGAGCGACATTATAATATATGTATGTAATTCCTGTGTATTTGCTTTAATGTTTGAAGAATCCCTGCAAACATTTGGGAGACAAACTGTGATCTTTCCAGACGTCACGCCAGAAACACTTCTGGACGGTTTTCAGACTAGGGCACACAATTCCAAAAACAAAATTCGTCGCGAAATAATTTTAATTCTATTCATATATGTATATGTATGTTCCCTGCCAGCAATTTTGTAGTCGACTACTTCTAGTTTACTTTTACAGACTGACTAGAAGTTAACTACAATATAATGCCAAGCTGTTCCGAAATTTTGTATTTTTCAACGTAAATAACCGACTTTTAAAGACTAACTACAAGCTAACTATAATGAAATACAGAAGTGCCCCAAAAGTATCTGGAGAAAATTGTATTCCAACATGTTTTCTCTTGTTTCTCTATTATTATAATTTTATTTGTTAACTTTAGTAGACTAACTATAAACGAACAATAATGTAATGCAGAAATGTTCCAAAATTTGGTATTTGTTAACGTAAACAACCGACTTTTAAAGACTAGCTACAAGCTAACTATCCGTTAATGCAGGAGTACCCCAAAATTATCTGGAGAGCATATTGTTTCGACATGTTTTTTCATGTTTCTTTATTATTTGGAATTTTGTTTTACATTTTTGTCATTTTCTTGTATACGTTCTGAAATTAGAGTCAGTAAATTGGAATAATTAATTATAAAAGGTTAAATATTTCAAAACTCGGTCCCTAAATTCTAAATTCTGCTGATTAATACTGTAAATATAATACATTAATAGTTAACATTATACATAACATTTTAAAATATATTTTAGATTTGGATCAATGGGATTAATGGAAATCATGGAAATAATCAACAAATCATTCATAATTTTATGGATACCGGTGTTATTATTACTGATGTCTATTAATTTTATCGAACAACATACTATCATAACTTGTATTAAAGCGAAATGTAATTTAGATAACTAATAGTTAAATTAACTTCATAAGTGTTCTAAACCTTCCCCATTATAAACGAAAATACTAATTTAGTGATAAAATGTTTGCAAAAATTTAGTTTCCACTTTACATTGTGGAGGCAACTCACGGCTAAAGTAGAGCATGATGAAAATGAAAAATGGTTATAAAAGTATGAATTTTTACTTAACTGACTACTAACTAATGATCTTATGGGAATTTACACACAAAAAAGTTAGCAGCAAGATAGTTAGCAGCACGTTTTTCATTATGAATAAAGCCGCAACACTTTACAATTTTTTAACTCCAAAATTAACAGTCTGAATACTAATACACATTTCAATAAAATTTTCTCATTACAAAATAAAATATGTATATTATTTTTATTAATATATGTACATACTGCCTTAACTTAAGACCCTTAAGTATTTTCAATTCAAATAAATTTAAAACATAATATTTTCCTCTTTAATAAAAAAGTATAAAAATTTATTAAATTAAATTTTATTTTTCATAGATTTTATGTTGGTAAATACATAAATAAAATCATCTTACAGAAGAAACGATAAGGACACTTCTAGATGACACTAAGAAGCCACTTCTTGAGTCGTCACTTTCGAACGTCTTCCAAAAGTGCCTTCTATATGTAATTTAGAAGAGTATGCCAATAAACTTCCAGACGTCTTTTCTGAGTATATTCCTGAAAACAGTTCCACGAGAGACTATCCAACGTGAACAGTACTTGCCGAAGGAAAATTAGAATATTGATACTTCAGCAATATTGCGAGCATGCAATTTACGCACTTCCAAAAGTGCCTTCTATATGTATTTTAGAAGAGTATGCCAATAAACTTCCAGACGTCTTTTCTGCGTTTATTCCTGAAATCAGTTCTACGAGAGACTATCCAACGTGAACGGTACTTCCCGAAGGAAAATTAGAATATTGATACTTCAGCAATATTGTGAGCATGCAATTTGTTCGCACTGGATACCCATGTGACTTTCGCAATAGCAAATGTTTGCAGGGAACATACTAAAAATTTTGTGTGTATTGAAAATGCATATGCACTGCTACCTATCTTATAAATTCAATGAAGATTTTTGTGGAATTTTGCCAGTTCAACTCAGTTTACTTCGTTGTTGGCGGCATTAAAAAGTTTTAAGGCATTTCAATTCAGAAAAATACTGCACACATATGTATTTACCTCCACAAATACCCAGTTGATCAGATTGGTATACACGAAATTTGCATTGATGTCGACTTTAAAACTTTTTATTAATTGTACCCTATAAAATTTAGTTAAGAATAAATTTAAAACGAATTAATTACTATATTAGAATTTTATTAGTTTTTATTAATTAATAATATGGTTTTTCATTTTAATTGAATTTTATGTAACGAACTGTCATACCGTATTATTAACCTAACATTCTAAAGTAAACCCTTATAAGTACTCGCTATAAATAAATTGTCACACTGTTCTAAAATTTATCTGCTCTACATTTTCTTATAAATCTTAAGCTTTCTTTGTTGTAATCCAAAATAAATCGGTCACTTGTAATCTATCACTCGGTGTGTAAACATTAAAATCATCACTCCTTAACCCTCTCAGTACTGTGAAAAAATAAACATATTTGAAAAAAAATAAAACCTACAATATACTTAGGTATTCCCTTAAACTTATTACACCCAATTTACACCATGATTTTTTTTCATGTTTGCCATGAGTATTTGTTCATGTTTGTCGATGATTGGTTGTGAGCAGGGTAGAGAAAAAGGGGGTGCTGTTAATAAAACATTATAAATTTGAAAACATTAAAATTTGATTTAAAAAAACTATTTATTATTTCTAATGAAACTAAATTGTTTTAATTTTAAAAATTAAATTTTTATTACGAATAAGTAATTAAAAAGGATTATACAAATAAACATCAAAAGATATGTATAATTGCGTGGAAAAACCCGTATAAATGTTCATTATTTTATGGAAGATTCACAAAAGAGAATTGGAAAAAACAGACGTCTGAAAAGCCTTCATGTAAATTGCGTCTTAGAATTGAAGAAAATATTATTCGTAATATTAATTCCCCGCAATTCCTTTCTTTTTCTCATTCCCCGCGCCGCATTATAATTATCATAACCTCTTTTAGATTGCCACTTGTCTCCTCACGCTACCCAATCTAGGTCACTTCGAACGGCTGAATATTGAACCGCAAGAATCCCTACAAAACAAGTAAGAATTTATAGTCGGATATAACCAACCATAAAATACACTACACCAGTGAGTATATTAAAAATGTGGATTATTTTTCTAATAATAATGCATTTTATTTTAATTCCTTAATATTTTAATAAAAAAGTGATTTTCTGAAGGGGAGTTATATGGGCGCAAAGGTAAATATAGTCCTATCCGTATAAATTTTGGTAGAGCAATTTAAGATATCATTAAAGTTATTTATGCAGAATTTCATCGGGCAGTATATTTAAAAACTAATATTTGCCAATTTTTGTAGAGATTCAACAAATTATAAGCTCAAATAATTATAAGCTCAAAAGCTCTATTCGGGGGGTACAGTTGTATGGGGGCTAGGCGAAATAATGGACCAATTTCAGCCATTTTCAATAGGCTTCGTTCTTGGGTCAAAAGAAGAGTACGTGCTAAATTTCATTAATCGACTCAGAAAGTGATTCTGAACATATTGGCAGCGTTGTCAACTTTAAAAAAGCACCAAATTGAAGAAAAAACGGGTATTTCCAATAAAAAATGACTAAGAATAATATTTTAAATTTTTCAATGAAAAAATATTTTATATACTATAAAAAATTATAATTTGTTTTAAATTCAGTAGATTTATGTTGAAAAGGGTAGTAATACGGTAAAGATGGTAGTAAAAAGGAAAATAAACAACATGAATATACTAGATTCGGGAAGAAAAAGTGTCAGCCATAAAAAACTAACAAATTCATATGTGTGCTTAAACCAAAAAATTAAATTTCGAGATATTTTCATGAAGTGATCAAAATATTTTGCTTAATAATACCGTCGTTCTGTGCTACTTTTGAAATAATCTCTAGCAAAACAAAAACATTTTCAATCAAGAATTAAATAAATTTCTTTGCTTCCCCAAAAAAAAAATTAGGCAAAAAATGAGCAATCTGGGGAGATTGCTAAATAAAAAATGGTTCACAGCTTCTTCTTAGCATAATTAGTAAGAGGTTAAAAGTCACCGAAAATATAATAATAATATAATAATAACCGAGATATTGGAGGTCAAAGGATACAAAAATATGTTTTATTCCAAATAGTATCACAGGTCATATTTATGACTAAAATTCAGAGTCAATACATTTAGAGTAATATTTCCACAAAATTTTTCTAAACCTTGTACACAAACAAAAGGTCGTAATGTTCAAGATAATTTGAAGAATCCTACTGAAAATATAGGTAATCGGTCTATTATTTCACATAGCCCCCACGCAATTGTGCCTTAAAAAATTATGATTTTTAAAATATTTCATAATTTAAAAAAAATAATAATAATAAAAGTTACTGTTTCGATGTTAAAATTAGTGCCACCAAAGTTTTTGAAAAAGCATTAAAATAAGCACTAGGCACAAATGCATAATACCCTACCCACTATAGTGGTGTAGGGTTTAAAAACTCTGGAAAAAAACATACAACAAGAAAAAATAAAATTGCAAAAAAAAAAAAAAATACTTTCAAAAAAGATCTTTATGTAAGAGTTATCATAATTAGGAAAGTGCAAAATTTGTTTCCTTAAAAAGTATAAAAAAAACTTAAAAGCAAATATATCCACGAATATTTAAAATATTTGGGTTAATTTCATTTGTATTATTGGTCCTTCGTTGTGGGTTTTATCCACGCTTTTATTTTTGAGTTTCAGGTTAAAACGCTATTTTAAGAATTATTTTCAACTTTTTGCTTAAAACCTTTGGAGGCTTTTGCTGATGTACTATTAAAAAAATTCATAATTTTTTTAACCCTAAAATCTAAAATAACAAAAATTGTCCATATATAAAAATTAGAGTCGCCATATTTGGAAAAGTAAATAAAATTTTAGGTTTTTCTTGTAAACAAAAAATATTAATAAATATGCCATATTAAAAAAATTAAGCCAAATTCGTTTAAATTACATACATTAGACTTAATTGTTTTGTACATTAAATAATTTTGTAAAAAAAAACAAGTGCGCATAAATACCGCAAAAATTTTCCCCCTACCCAATACATATGTACATACATATGTATATACATAAATATTACAAATCTTACTTAGGTATTTTCAGACTACAAAACTGAGTATTAATACTTGTCAAAAATGTTTGTATCATAATAAAATTCTCTAGTCTAAACATAATTTGTATTTTGATTTTCAAAAATAATACTGTTTTTTTTTGGCATACGGTTGGTATTCACAATTTTTTTAAAACAACTTAAAAACTTTTTATTTTCAAACGTATTTGGTATGTATTTTATAAAAACAGATAAAAAGTGTAAAATAATCTATCTATCTATCTATCTATCTATCTATCTATCTATCTATCTATCTATCTATCTTTTTTTTTTTTTTTTTTTTTGGACGTAGTGATAGTAACCTATCATCTAGTGGCCCCACGACATCTCCAATCCAAAAAAATACTTTCAAAAAAGATCTTTATGTAAGAGTTATCATAATTAGGAAAGTGCAAAATTTGTTTCCTTAAAAAGTATAAAAAAAACTTAAAAGCAAATATATCCACGAATATTTAAAATATTTGGGTTAATTTCATTTGTATTATTGGTCCTTCGTTGTGGGTTTTATCCACGCTTTTATTTTTGAGTTTCAGGTTAAAACGCTATTTTAAGAATTATTTTCAACTTTTTGCTTAAAACCTTTGGAGGCTTTTGCTGATGTACTATTAAAAAAATTCATAATTTTTTTAACCCTAAAATCTAAAATAACAAAAATTGTCCATATATAAAAATTAGAGTCGCCATATTTGGAAAAGTAAATAAAATTTTAGGTTTTTCTTGTAAACAAAATATATTAATAAATATGCCATATTAAAAAAATTAAGCCAAATTCGTTTAAATTACATACATTAGACTTAATTGTTTTGTACATTAAATAATTTTGTAAAAAAAAAACAAGTGCGCATAAATACCGCAAAAATTTTCCCCCTACCCAATACATATGTACATACATATGTATATACATAAATATTACAAATCTTACTTAGGTATTTTCAGACTACAAAACTGAGTATTAATACTTGTCAAAAATGTTTGTATCATAATAAAATTCTCTAGTCTAAACATAATTTGTATTTTGATTTTCAAAAATAATACTGTTTTTTTTTGGCATACGGTTGGTATTCACAATTTTTTTAAAACAACTTAAAAACTTTTTATTTTCAAACGTATTTGGTATGTATTTTATAAAAACAGATAAAAAGTGTAAAATAATCTATCTATCTATCTATCTATCTATCTATCTATCTATCTATCTATCTATCTATCTATCTATCTATCTATCTATCTATCTATCTATCTATCTATCTATCTATCTATCTATCTATCTATCTATCTATCTATCTATCTATCTATCTATCTATCTATCTATCTATCTATCTATCTATCTATCTATCTATCTGTCTATCTATCTATCTATCTATCTATCTATCTATCTATCTATCTATCTATCTATCTATCTATCTATCTAGTTATCTATCTATCTATTTATCTATCTATCTATCTATCTATCTATCTATCTATCTATCTATCTATCTATCTATCTATCTATCTATCTATCTATCTATCTATCTATCTATCTATCTATCTATCTATCTATCTATCTATCTATCTATCTATCTATCTATCTATCTATCTATCTATCTATCTATCTATCTATCTATCTATCTATCTATCTATCTATCTATCTATCTATCTATCTATCTATCTATCTATCTATCTATCTATCTATCTATCTATCTATCAAAAAAGTCTTCTTATAAGTTCTCACTTAATCCGGGCTCTGCTTAATTTCATGTTTTTAGCCAATAACAACACACTGCTTCATTCGTAATTGTTTTCTTTCTTTGCATTGTTTGTATAAGTACAACAATAAAATTTTCCGTATGGTTATTAGAGATATAAATAATTTGGCGAAATATTTTGCATAGCACCACGAGTTGGCCAATGTTGTATAAGTGATATAAATATTTTTTTGGGTCATTTGGAATCAAAAACAAAACGCATCAACCGCAATTTCTAATATAAACCAAATTTTTTATTTTAAGATTTAAATATTTATATACCCAGCAAAAAAGAAGCGAAAAAGAAGTAAAATTTACTCCATGGAAGTACTGAAAAAGACCTGAAGAAGTGATGTCTTAATACAGGCTTGTCATAGGTGGGATGTCCTTTTTTTTTATTCCAAATTGACTGCTTCTGAAATCATTCTCAAGAAGTAATTTCAATGTTATTCTTTGGAAGTTATTCGGAAGTAAAATTGTAGTATTATAGAACACAACTAATTTGACTTTAATAATATTAACATTAATTAAGGTAATAGAAACATTTAATACAAAAGCCCAAATATAATATTTTTTATCTCATAAAAATGTAAGAATAAAAAATATATCTTTAACATTGAAAAAATATAATTATTTTCGCTTCCTCAGAAGTCTTTAAACATCACTTCCTCAGAAGGTAAAAACTTCTATTAGTGCTGTTTTTGAAGTGGTGATATGTGTTATTCTTTAGGAAGTACTTCGTTTTATTTTTGCTGGGTATAGGCATTTTTACCGGAAAGTATACTTTTGTCACATCAGGACTCGCCATTGCCTATATCTCAGGATTTTTCTATTTTTACGTAAATTTACTATTTTATATCCTTTAATTAAAATTCCATAAAAAAATAATTTGTTGATTACTTTTGTTTTGAACATAACTCCGATTCTTATGGACCGATTTTACAGCTTTTAAACAGCTAAATTCTTAAAAGCGTATCTAATTGAATTATCTAAGATTTGAATTCCGAAGATATATGGAGCCTTTAATAAACTGATTTTAAAACACAGACGGACAGATATTTGGTGCGTGAACTTTTTTAATAACCGCAGAAAAATAATAACGTAGTTTCTCATGGTTTTTAATGCTCTATGTCAATAGTTATATCCCTAATGGTTATGTGTTTTGTTGTTGTTTGTTTATTATTTGCTGCTGATTTTAAATAGCGATCTATTCGATCGCATGGTAGAATTATTGAAGATTCGGATCTCGCAGATATCTGGGGTCTTCTGAAAACTGATTTCAACATACACACGGACAGACAGACGTACAGACATTTGAGAACAAACTTAACTAAAAAAGGGGGTTGCATAAACAGACGGACATCTCTAAAACGACTTCGACGCCTATAAGCAGTTACAAATTGTATGTGTACCTTATAAGGACACAAAAATAATATTTTTAAAAAATTATGAACAGAATAACTAACTTATATATACACTTCTCTGGAAGGTGAAGGGTATAAGAATACAATACATTACAATAATTAAAGAAAACTAAAATTAATGAAACAAGTGTAAAATTGTATTCGAAAATAAATCACTTAGTAACGGTCGTGTTGACATTACTTGTATTTTTTTCATAGTCCTCTTTTACATAGAGAATTTTTCACCCTGGTTATTTCTCAATTTTCTTTTAAATGCCATTCGTAAAATCTTGAATTTTCACATCCACGATCAAAAAGTTCTATACACAGTGCATTTTGGCCGTTACTAAATTTACACAGACTACTCACACGGATAGAAAACAATTCAGTCTCATATGAGCTGTAATAGAAGAAGGTTGCAGGGTTGGCAAATAGAATTTTCAAATTGTACAAACCTGCATTAAAAATTAACAGTTCATTTGTATTAGCCCATACATTAGTCTAGTTTAATAGTCTATTTGATATACATATTGCTTTCAAATAGACTAGCCAATAGAGTATTCTGTAAACTAGACAATGGACTAATCTATAGACTAGACAATACAGTAATCTTAAACTAGACAATAGACTACTCTATAGACTAGACAATAGTTTGTAGGTTAGATGTCAGAGTAGTGTATTGACTAGTTTATAGAAGAGAATGTATAATAGTCCAATGACATATTCATAGAGTAGTCTATAAACTAGATAATAGAATAGTCTATGGACTAGACTCTAAAGACTAGATAATAGATAGGATAGTCGGTAAATAATCCAAAGACTAGTCCCTAGACTAATTAAAAGTAATTTTACTATTTGCATTCGCAAAAAATTAAATTAATTATTCGCTTTCACATTTTCATTCGCTAAAAAAAAATCATATTATTTTAAGTGAACGTTAACTTTTTGGACTCAAGACTTTTAACTTATAAAGCTGTGCTTTTTTGTTGACTTTTTTTCATTTAGTCTTTATTGAATCTTTCTTATATAGAAATTTACAATAACTATTAAAATCTTAATCTAAATTATAACTAACGTTGTTATTGCCGATGCAATTTCAACCAAAGTTCTCGATTATTTGATTATCTGACAAAATCCAATGTTTCCGTTTTTCTCAGTCGTCTATGACCCTCAAATGACAGCAACTCCCTGGCAAGGGGATTTGAGTGATCCATTAGTTTCGAGAAGTAGGTTAAACAAGAGAATTTGATCTCCTCGCGTATTATGGGGACATTGAGATCCCTATGAATATTACTATTGCGAATGTACCACGGGGCACCTGTTATTGTTTTTCAACTTTAGATGAGGAGGCTGTTCCCCACAGTTGAATGCCGTATAGCCATATCGGTTTAATAACTGTTTTGTACAAAAGCACTTTGTACTCCAAGTCCCGTGGTCCAATTAGCCAGTACATTTGAGCTGACTTTAATTTTATATGTGTAACCTTGGCTTCAATGTGGCGAGTCCATGTTAAGCGGCGATCAAGGTGGATACCAAGATATCTCAGGAATTTTTATATTGTTTATCCGTACGGGACTTACAAGAAATATATCAATCCAATTTTAAGTCCCGAGCTACTGGAGAATTAAATTTATCCTCACTTAAAGTGACTATGTATCTGTTCCGTCAGAACACAGTAATATTTAACAATCAGGAGAAATAAGTACATAGTTCCATTTGTGGTCCTATTCTAACTTATTTTATTTTTTTGCTAATATATATGTATGTATATAGGTTTCAATTCAGCATTATTCTTCAGTAGTGTTGTAAAATATTTGAATGAAAATTAGCATTGATTTTGATGTGCTTGCACCTTTTTCGGAAAACTAACAATCAACTCAGAAAACAAAAAAATTAATATAAAAAAATAATAATTTTATTTATCTCCTGTGCAACAACATATTTCTAACAAGAAACCCATTGTTAGAATCTTGTAACACAATAGAGAAAATAACTGAAACTCTAAATATTAAATTTGTTCTTCCATAAAAGAGCTCAAATTAATGAATGACAATTTTCAAAATCCCGCTTTTTCAATATATTTTCATTAAAATCCCGCTTTTATCGGACAAATATTTTAGAAAATATTACAAAATATGTTTTTAAATCAGCCAAGCGCAGAAAGAGAGACGCTAAGAAACTGTTACTGTGGTAATGAGAAAATACAAAAAAATTCCAGAAATTACTGATCCAAAAATATAAACTTTGAAAAAAAAATTGATATATGTATGTGCTATTCAAGTGCACGAGGAGTGTACGAAACGAAATACAGAAAAAAAACAAAATACACAACCAAACATACGAAATTCAATACACCAAGAAAACAAAAATAATATACACAAGTCAATGAAACACACAGCCATCCAAACATACGAAACGAAATACTCAAAAAAAAACAAAAACAAAATACAAAGGCAATGAATAAGCAGTGTTGTTGTTGCTTATTTTTTATGAAATTTTCAGAGGTTGTCTCGGATTTTTGCTTATATCTCCGTTGTTTATGGATGGATTTTGCTGATTTTAAATAGGAAACTTCTCGAAAGCATGTCTGATAGAATTATTGAAGATTTGGATTTTGGGTCTTCAGAAAACTGATTTCAACAGACAGACGGACATGGCTTAATCGACTCCGCTACTTATAAGGATCCAGAATATATATACTTTATGGGGTCGGAAAATTATATTACAGAAATTACTAACGGAATGACATACTTATATATACCCATCTCACGAAGGTGAAGGGTATAAAAAAAGTGCTAAAATTTTTTAATATAACAAAATAATATAAACAAGGACGTAAGAGTTATAAGTTTTATGACATATTTCTTAAATAGTAACTTATATTTTAACTTTTATTTTATTTCTTATCCATAACTATTTGATTTCAATTAATTTTTTCAATTCAATTTCAATTTTTTCCTTGTTTGGTAACAGTTAAAGACAACGTAAAAAAAATATTTCTTAAAAATAACTATTATATTTCAATAAATATTTTATCTCTATTTTTATCAGACCTGGGATAAATGCATTAAATATGTTAATGCATTAACAATTTTTTCACCATTAAAAAAAATTAATGTTAATGCAAGTTTATTAACATGGGTACATATAATGCATTAAATTTGCATTAACATTAAATATTTTTGAATTTAATGCATTAATTTTACATTAACATTAAATATTTTTTAAATTAATGCATTAATTTACATTAACATTAAATATTTTTGAATTTAATGCATTAATTTTCCTTAACATTAAATAATAAGTAATAAAATTAATGCATTAATTTTCCATTAGCATTAATGTATATAATAACACAGTGATACAGCAAAAAAATGCTGGGGTTCTCATATACGAATTCCATTTCGTTATAGTCCATAGAGTAGGAATATATTTTTAATTTTTCCCAATCACTTCGTTTAGTTCCTTTTTAAGAGCAAAAGATGTGAAAAAGAACTAATTTTGAAGTCTTAACTTCAAACTTCAGAATTATTAGAAAGGGCTTTAACCCATTAAATTTTAATTGCATTTATTTAGATCGAGGTCTTTGGCGCTGTATTTTTATTTATGTTTATCAATTTTTATATATATTAATGTTAATGGTTTTCCATTGCATTAATTTCCATTGCATTAATGTTAATGTAAAATTAATGCATTAATTTCAGAAATATTTAATGTTAATGCAAAATTTTAAAAATATTTAATGTTAATGTAAAATTAATGCATTAAATTCAAAAATATTTAATGTTAACGCAAAATTAATGAAAATCGCCCAGGTCTGCTTTTTATATTACTTATTAATATGAAATAAATATGTCAGTAAGGCCAACTTGTATGTTATACTTTACGTTATAACTAACTTTTTTATTGCACATCGCCTTGAAATATCAGTATAGCGATAAAATTCGACATAATGAAATTGTATAAGTTGGACCCAAATCTATTTACTATATTTCATGATCCTAACTCCAACGTCTCCAACTGGCTTAAAATAGCAGTAAAGCGATAAAATTCGACATAAACACGTTTTAAAGGAACCAACAATTATATATTAATTGCTATGAGATATGGTCCATTATTGACCATTCTTTTTATATCAATTAAAATAGTTAAATAATATGTATAAACAAATTTGTTACTAGATAATTTTTATTGACAAGGAAAAAAAAATATTTCTCAAATATAAGTATTTCAAAACAATGGAAAAAATATAAAATGAATAATAACAGTTATGAACAACGTTCATTTTTTTACGTTACCTATAACAGTTACTGTGTAACGTTTAATTATATTTCTTAAAAAAGGGCAATTTTTTCGATTTCTAAAATTTTGATAACAGTTATTTTCTAGTTTTTATTAAATTACTGATTATATAGTGCGTGACTTCAATATTTCTGGTACTATATCTTTATCATTATTTTTATTTTGATATTTTTCAAATGATCTTATTTTATTAGCAATGTAATTAGTTATATATTCATAAACATTTTATTTTGTAAAAGATTTTTGATACTAAATTCCCATACAAAATTTGATTTATAAAACTTGTATAAAATTTGTTTATGATTAAGGCCTTAAGTGTAACAGCATGCATTTTCGATACTTTTCGAATTTGTATTATTGAACATAAAAATTCAGCTTAAATACGATTTCGAATTTAATTTTTATTATAGCCATTGATATACATAAAAAGCCGTTAACTTCGGCATTAGAAAAAGGTGAAACGAGTAATGACAATACATTAATTTTCACCGATAAAATTTTCAAAATTATATACTTGAATTTAAAAAGCCATTGTATCAGATTTTTAGTCACAATGTTGTTTTGTACTATCCAGCCACTGATTTTCAATAATATTTTTATCAGTTAAACTATACTTAATTTTTTATAGAAAACATAGAAATATTAATTTTTTTTATCAAGCAAATTATGCTAAAAAGCATTTAGCATAATTTTGAAAAACTTCAATGCATTTTCACGATGCAAAATGCCAATTCTAGCACTGAAAGTGCTAAAATGGCAACACTGCATAGGATATTTACTCGTACATCCGATTCTGAATATGAAATTAAACAATAATTTGCTTAAAAGTCCAAATATTTTTGACCTAAAACTTCTTATATTATCTTTGGTTAAATGAATAATTTCAAAACATATCGTTTTATATTAGATAGAAATTGAATCTGTAGAGTTTCTATCATTTGGAATTAATTTGTTTTAAAGTCAATTTTTTTTTTAAATTGACTTTAAAACAACGAAATAAAAATTTGAAATTTTAAATATATGTACTTTGACCCCTATTTCTCAATATCTTATTATTTTTTTTTAATCGAAACGATATATTGAAAGTTTTAATACAAAAACTATTTATCGGTTAAACGATAATCGGATTGTGGCCCTGAGAGTATCAAATAAGACTCGGGAGTATCACGGTACTTTTGAACATCAAATAGTACACATGCATATTCGCTTATTTTCAAGTGTTACCATCGTATTTTTTATGATTGATCACAGAAAAGAGTTACCAGTTGAATGTCTGACAGCCCTGTTTGATTTACTAAATTGTTCTTGACATATTTCCCACATTTTTGTTCCGCCAATTAAAATAAAGTTTTGTATTTGAATAGCTTGTGGTTTCCTAATTTTACTCCAATAAAAAGATTTTTCATATTTCACGTAGTTTTGTAAGAAATGGCTACATAGCTTAAACGAAAAAAAAAATTATTTTGCGCTAGACTTTTATGGCTGCCAAATTCCGCTTAGATTTGAATATAAAATTTTGATTTTATAACGCAAGAACAAATTGCCAGCTTAACAAGGTCCTTCTTTCGAAATTTGGTCTTCATTTTTTATTTACAAACAAGGATTATGATAATTTAACGTTTTTGGTATCAAATGTATAGAAGCACCTTAATTTTTATCATATCGGTGCAGAATAAGTTTTCTCCAAATAAGCTCTGAAGCCAATTTTTTTCAAAACATGGAGGCTAAGGCTATTAAAATCCAAAATTTTATTTTGATTGGACATTTAGTTTTGTAGATACCAACGATTAAAAATTGTTCGATTTTGGTGGGTTCAACCTTTAGTTATTATTTCCCAACTTTTTTATGTTGGAATATGTATAAGTGGACACAGTTGTGTGACCAGAAGTTGAGCTACACTCGTGCATGATACCTATGTACCGCCAGAATCTAACACAATACCTGCTCTAGTTAATTCGAATTCTTCTTACATTCGTAACTAACTTGTGTTACGAATGTAAGAAGAATTTACTATTGTATTCTTAGTACTCAAGAATCTTCGAATTCTTTTTGACTTCGAATACTTCTTGACTTCGTGTATTATTTGCGATTGCATTAGTAGCCGAGATCAAAAACCCCCGAATTCTTCTTGACTTCGTGTAGTATTTACGATTGCATTCTTAGTCGAACTCAAGTAGCTCCGAATACTTCTTGACTTCGTGTAGTATTTGCGATTGTATTAGTAGCCGAGATCAAGAACCCCCGAATTCTTCTTGACTTCGTGTAGTATTTACGATTGTATTATTATGCTAACTCAAGAACCTCCGAAAAAATTCCTTTTAATTATTTATTTTCCTCGCCCAGCTATCACCGTCAAAAAACATTCAACGAATAATCATCGTTCAACGATCACCAACCGAATAGTCATCGTTCAACTCCCGAAAACTCAACTCTATCTCGAACCACATCGTACATTTAAGTAGACTATAAGTAGTTGAAGGTTTTCCACAATAAAGCTTTGTATCGAATTACACACCAAATTTAAAAAAATTGTGTTTTCATTTAAAGGAAGCAGACATTTGAACTGAATCTGGGCAGTCTGAGTCATACCTCAACTGGAAAAATAAACTGCATTACAAAGTCACATATTTATAAAAATTTGTATTTTTCTAAGTGGCTGTTCACTTAGTGGTTACCAGCCAACTAATCCGTTTGTAACATACGTAGCGGATCTTCGGATTGCCTGCTACCTCAGTAACCTTCATAGCGGCCTTTGAACCGACTGCTCCCCCAATTTTCTGTTTAATTCCAACAACCTTTGGTTTTGCTGTTAATGTTATTTTGCAGTAATTGAATATTTAATTTTAAATAAAGAATTAAATTTATTGAAACCCTAAAAAGTGGCAAATAATACGTGTTATCACACAAGGTTCGTGGATCCGTAAGTAGACCCTGGACGCGACTTAGCTACTCAAGCCGAACACAAAACCTTGTTATATAACATTCATTGGGAAAGGTCGATTTGTGGAAAACTCAAAAAACTTAAAATCCTCAATAACTTCGTATTAAACCGAACTTATTGATAAACCGAACTCTCGATTTGTGATCATTCATATTTCTTACTTAATATAGATCTTTTATTCATAAGTTCATATTTTGATCTGTGGTAGTGAAGTAGTGACTCTCAGAGCCTTATCAGAAACACGCAAATTGTTAATAAATAATAAAATAAAAAATTTTATGGGTAAATAATATTGAATTTCAAGTGAAAATTCTCAAATAGAAAATCTCAATTTCAATTAATATTCTCTGAATTCAAATTAAATTCTCTGAATTCATGATAGTTTACAGCAAAGAATAATAAGAAGTTGGACTATGACATTGTTTTACAACAATAACATTTCCTTCTCTTCACAGACGAGTTCTGTGTAAATTCAACACACTTCTGGGAACTCAATTCTCTCACAATACTTCAAAACTTTTTCGCGAAAATACCGGGATAATAGGATTTGAACGACGTTTTTTCACAAACACATATTTTTTAATTTTTTACACAATTTTATCGCATTTAACAATCTGAAATATTTTTATTTTTCACAAACTAAAAAAATATTTTTTTAATTTTTTTGACAATTAATTTTTGTGTGTCGAAAATAAAATTTACAAAACAAAGTTGTATATTTTGGTATTGAAAATTAAAAAATTATTTAAAATAAACTTATTTTTTTGCAAAAAAAGAGACTTTAAGTCCGAAAAATATAATTTTTAAATGTTTCCTGATTAGATGTGGGCAAAATAAATTAAAAAATCTGCGAATGTAGAAATTTAAATGTTATTTATTTTTCCTAAAATTTGTATGTACGATTTTATGCAAGTATGTATGTTTGGAAAGTGTGGTGAAAGTGGTTGGAGCTCCAATACTAATTCAAAAATTCTACCAATACATACTTAGAGTTAGGTACCGAATGACAACTCCTTTACGTACCAACTGACAAGCCCCAATTTCTTTATATTCTTTGGTTTACAGCTTTATCTACAAAAAGTAAACAAACAATATCGAAAATATTAACAAAATTATTAAGAATGTGGTTCAATTATATTCTTTTAAATTAAATATTATACCAAATTTTGTACGGATCTATGTATTATTAACACACTATTATTAAATAATCTATATATTTTTTTAAACTCCTTTTTTTGCTCAGATGAAAGCTTATGCAATTTCCTTTAACGGCTTTATAGTCCCATAATGGGATGCGTGTGGGATATATGTACATATATCAAAAAAAAAAATATTTTGTAACTCTAGAATAAGATTTTTCAATATTTATCATTTGGCTCAAAAGAAAGCTTAAACCATATCCTTTAAGAGTTTTGTAGTTACTTAGCAGTCATATTATGTAATATTACATGATATTAATTCTAAAAACTATGAGTTTAAATAAATGATTACATAATTTTTGATGTCAAACTACATATAAAATATTTGATATGAAATATTTGCGAAATAATTTCGCAAAAGCAGTACACACACTTTTCTTATTGTGAAGAACATTGTGAAATTTATTTGGCAACCTTTTTTTCCAACTTAAGAAATAACATAAGCAGCACTTCTTTCGCAAGAAATTAACACAAACAGTTGATGACATATTATTTGTTTTTCCCAAAATTATATTTGTCGAGCACAAAAAATTACAAAATCATTAAAAAATGAAAAGCTAAACAATAAATTTGCCGCACAAGCGGTCAATAATATATTTTCTTAAATTTTAAGTAAATAAAAAACACTGAATAGTTTATATTATTAAGTTTTATTTTATTTTTAGATTTCAAAAAACATATAGTTTTTGTTTACGTATTTAAAGCAATAATGCATACTTTCAAGCAATAAAAGCGACAAAGTTTCCAAAATCGCGAGATAGACTACATTTAATAATTTTTCGCAACTTTGAACAGAGTACTAGGCTTTCTAAATGAGCAGCGGTGTTGGACCTAAAAAATTGTATTGATAATAGGAAAAATGACGCGACAGACGTTAAGGAACATTAAACGTGATATTATGTATTAAAAAACTTGAGTTTATATCGCCAGTAATTACATTGTAAATGATCGAGATATTCAACATAGTGTCAACATAGATTTTAAGTGTCGGAAGTTTGATTGATGCTAGTCTGGCAGAATAAAAAATCAAATTTGTGGGATCAAAATTCAGTCCTCGGAACAAGACAGCAGAAATTGCTTTTGGACAGATTCGATGACATCGCAATATTTTTTATATAGGGGATCCCATATTATATATTCATACTCCAATATAAGGATCGTTAAACTCTTTTGCCCACCGTTTTGTAAAACCAAATACGCTTCTAGCTTTATTAACCGTCATAGTTATGTGCGAAATATAATTTAGTTTGGAATCAAGTATAACTCCTAGATCTAGGAAGTTATCTACAAGCTCATATCCACCAAAAACATTGTTGGCAGGAATAGGATTATTTCTTAAAAATCCCATGTATTTAATTTTTTTAAGATTTAGCTGCATTAGATTATATTACATTGCACCATAAATGAAACGAATTTAGGTCATTTTGAAGAAGTTTCTGATCGGTGTAACAGATGTGGCGTCGGTGCAATAAATTAAAATGCTACTAGGAATGTTGTCAGGTCCAAAGATATAGGAGAACTTTAGTTTTCTTAATTCCATAGAAATCGTGGGAACGGTAATTAATGATATTGACACTGAATATAAATAGCTGAAAAGAACATGAAAAATAAATTGCTTATAATGCTGTCATCACAATCTGCTGAAATTTCATGGATGATGGAAAACCATTTACATTTTCTTGGAGTTAACAAATTTGGAAAACGATTTCTTATTACGCTTAAAATTAGACATTATTTTATTTACATATTTATCATAACATGATTTATTAAGTATTGTGTACTCCGCACGGGTAACAGAATATCTTATATAATCAGTATAACAAGCAGATAGTTTAATTTTTTATAGTATACTTCTTATTTCTCACACGAGCCAGTTGTTTATTATTCCATGGTGAACCGGATAACTGCATAGATATTTGCTTAGGAACACATAAATTCATAAAAGAATTAACCTTAGAGTAAAAAACATTAGACATATCATCAACATTAGTATATCATGAAAATAGGAACCAATTCGTATTGATTGATTGATACTGATTAGGAGTTCATTTAACTTTTAATAGTTGGTGTGCTTAAATGAACAAACTTTCACATTTTTACTACACATAGGCATCGACGAATTAAATGGGATGGATGTTCTTAATACGAGCGTTGGGATAACTATCTTCTGGACAGGTAATAGGGAATGAGTGGTTAATAAAACTATTAGTTACATCATTTACGAATATTAAATCCAATAATTTTAAATTAATGTTTCGAAAGCCATTAATTTCGTATAGACCTAATATTAAAAAATTCATTGAAATTGGAATTCTGCTTCATTTAAACAAAATAACCATCATCTGGTAAGTATTTCCATTGAACTGAAGGTAGATTAAAACCACCAAAGACAAAAATAAAATCACAGTTTTTTGAAGAATGAGCTACAGAACAGACAGCTTGTGGCGGAATATATGATCAAGTAATAAAAATTCTATGGCCATTCATTATTATTGAAACAGCTATAAATTCTATATCATGAGGTGAATCTATTACTACAAGCTCAGAAGGTAGTTTTGTTGACACGATCACGACGATAGATATTTAAACTGTCGCAAAGTATTTCAGTATTTAAAAAATTATCATTTAGCCATGGCTCCGTAAATACTAATACTTGTTGATCGATGTTAAAACTATTACAGCCTTATGCAAAAAAAAACTTATTATGACCTTAAAGTGTACATTAGTTAATAACGACTTTTAGCTTAATAATACATTATTAAAAAAGTATATGCAAAAACAGTATTTTAACTAAAATACATTTTAATGTTTTTTTAGATTTGATGCTGGCAATACCATTATATTATTCTGTCAATATTTTCATAATGTTGAATATGAACGATTATTAGTTCATTTGGTATTCGTGTCTAATATTATTTTTTTTTATGCTTTTATATAAAATAATTGTTTTTAATAACATAAAAATGGGGTTGTATTTGTTTATTTAATAAAAACAACGTATAAACCAAATAAAACAACTAATGTAATTGCAATATTATATTTTGATTAAAGAAAGTAATCGAGTAACGTTTTTGATATTTTACACATCACTAAACTATTTTATAAACAAAATTTATATTTTTGGCAAAAAGAAAAGAAAAAATATGGAGACAAAGCCTGAAAATAAAAGGAAAAGTGTATCCATATTGTTTTTTATTTATTTATTTTTTTATAATTTATTTAAAAAATTAACACAACAATATTGTTCAACTTAACAAGTAAGACCTGGTCCACATTGGAAAACTTTTGATGAGAAACTTTTTCTTAATTCTCTTTTAAATTTTCCTTAATGTCTATACATAGAAACTTTTGTTTCAGAAACTACGTATTAATTGCATTGATTTGTTTTTGTATGTATGAGAAGAACAACAAAACAAAACAAATTTCCGAGTACGAGAAACTTCGTACCGCGATGGAGATGAATATTTCTTTCTCTCTCACGTAAAATCAAAAGTTTCCCAAAAAAAGTTTTCTAGTATAGACGGGCACTAAACAGATTATCTATGTTTGTTGTTGTAGTTAAACAGAAAATAAACAAGCATTAAAATATGTATGTAAAAGAGGAAGGTATGTATTTATTGTTACTGTTGTTTTTTACTTTGATGCAGATATAAAATTATAATAAAAATACAAAAATAGAATAAATTGAAATTTTATAAAATTATATTCTTAAAAACTAAAAAATAAATTTAAACTATTTTAAAATATACTTGGTGAAGGGTATATAAGATTCGGCACTGCCAAATATAGAACTCTATAAATTTTCGTTCAATCAGGACATTGCGTGTTTAAATGTATGTTTATATATTCAATATTTTTCAAAGAGACCTCTTTGCATACAATAAACAAACAATTGATTCCGTACGGAATGTGCTGTCAGTATCGCTCTTTGTTTAAGGAAATAAATAGTTTGTCATATACGTTTTATACATACATATTCGCACAGTTGCTTAAGCTGAATTCAGCTTGTGTAAGCATATTATAGTTAGGCTTTAAAAAATACCAGTTGAAGAACGAAAAAGTGCCAAAAAGTCCCATTATGTACCCCATTATTTATGCTCTCATTTACTACGGTTTAATAATATAGAAAATTCAAAAAGAACCTTTTGAAGAACGCAAAAGTCACAAAAAGTCCCTTTTAAGAGTTCCCATTTACTCCGGGACCTATGTTAAATAATATAAAAAATACCAGTTAAAAATCGAAAAAGTACCAAAAAGTGCCCTTTTTAACAAAAAATAATCGAGCAATTCGGACTTAAATCAATCCAGACTCGAATCAGCCAAGTACGAAAGTGTTTGTATTAACAATATTCCAATATCTCGAACTTGATTTAAGCTTTTTAAGCTTATCATTAAACCCAAAATAATTTTGATTCAAAAATGTTTTTATTTAAAAAATCATATTCAAACATCCTTCACTAGTTTTCACAAACGTCAGTCCAATCTGCAGAATCTCTGTTTAATGACGTTTACAAGATGTGGCAACTGATTCATCAATTTTTTCATATATCTAATTGCACTTTACGTTTCATCTTGACTGGAGAAAAATCTCATTTTCCATCTTTACGGCTACCTTTTTTGGTTTACAGGGTTCAGATAGCCAATTTCCGACTTCAAAATCAACTGAAATCGTGTCGCCACAATCCCAAACTGTAAATTAGATTATTGAAAATTATATGATTATATATATTTTTCGATTCAATTCGGAAGTCGAGGTGGTATAGATTTTTGTCGTCCCATTTCATCTATTGCAAACTTATTGAAGTTAGCTGTGCAGAAACAAAAAGAGACAAAAATATTAATAAAAGGATTAAAAATGTTCAAGATTTTTGCACAAAAATAAACTTCACTTTTTTGTTGGAAATTTTATCCGTTTTCCTTGTTCACTTATAATCACGTATATTTTTAACTCGCTGCACTTATTCTAATATTAATTAACTTTTTTGCTATTTTAGTTCAAAATTATTTTATGCTAAAGTAATTTTTTTTACATTTAGATGGAACGAGATCAGTTTGTCTCTTAATTTAATTTTTTTTTAATATGTAGGTAATTTGCATTTAAATTTTAATTGATGTGCATTTTTCTTTTATTTATAAACACATTTTATTACCTATAAGAAATTCTATACGTAAAACAAATTACACAATAAGTTGGAAACAAAAACCACACATATTTGTATTTGATGTTTGTAAAATGTATTAAAACAATGTATATGTAACTACTTCATTTATTCAGTGCATTCATATACCATTTATTCTTTGTACTGAATTTTACGAAATAAAATAAATAAATTAATAAATAAATACATATTTAATATAATCTATCTATATATAAATATGAATGTGTGTTTGTTTGTATGTTTATATGTTTGTATATTTATATGTTTGAACGTTATAGACCACTAAACGGCTGAACCGGTTTTCTTTAAATTTTCACATGTGTGGAATAGGTAATGGGCTACTTTTTATTTTAAAATTTCAAGTGGGCGGGGAGCCAAGCCCATATTAAGCAAATATTAAATCCGTATATTTGAGATAATATAACGGGCATATCTGTTTTAAAAGTACGAGTATAGCGATTAAATTCGACACAAATAAGTTGCATATGATCCAAAATCTCCCTACCAAATTTTATGAGGATCGGTCCATACTGGCTTAAAAATACTAGTATAGCAATGAAATTTGATATAAGTAATTCTTTTATAACCTACCAAATTTGATGTGGATCGGTCCATAATTGCCCCTACCCCCCATATAAGGTCCCCTTCAGAAAATTACTTTAACGCTCATTATTGGCTTAAGAATAAAAGAAATTCGACACATAAGTTTCAATGGAGCCAAAATCTCTCTATCAAAGTTTTATGTGGATCGGTCCACAGTTGACACTACCTCCCATATAAGGTCTCCTTCAAAAATTACTTTAACACTCGTTACTGGCTTAAAAATACTAGTATAGCAATGGCATAAATGATCCAAAACCTCTTTACCAAGTTTTATGAGGATCGGTCCATAATTGACCCTACACCCCATATAAGATCCCCTTCAACAAATTAATTTAACGATAATTAGTGGCTTAAAATACGAGTAAAGCGATGAAATAAGACCCATGTAAGTTCCTTGCGAATCAAAATTACTTAACCGAATTTTATGTGAATCGGTCCATAATTGAATTAAGATCCCCTTCAGATAATTAATTTAACGCTTAAAAGTACGATTATAGAGATGAAATTCGACATAAGTAAGTTTCTTACGAGCCAGAACCTCTATACTGACTTTTATGAGATTCTGCATATGACTGACCCCCATATAAGCTCCCCTTCAAAAAATAACTTTAAATATGGCTTAGAAATACGAGAAAAGCGATGAAATTCGACACACATATGTTTTATACGAGTTAAAATCTCTCTACCAATTGTGAAATTTGATATAAGAAACAATTGTGAAATTTGATATAAGAAACATTTATAGGAATGTAAATCTTCCTACCGAATTTCATGTGGAAAGTGTCGGAAAGCGATATTCGATGTAAAGATGTTTTACATGAACCAAAATCGGCCTAAAAAAATTATGAACAATTTTATAAAAAACGATCAATAATTAACCCTATCTCTCATATAAAATCCTCTCCAGTTAAATTGATGATAAATATCATTCTGATGTTTATAGGGAAGCATTCCTTTTACGGCATACGTACGGTGACCAGACGTTCAGTATTATACAGAACAGTACTGTATTTTAGAGCCTTGTTCTGTATAAATTATTCTTTGCTAAAAACGTGAAAATGTTCTGTATTTTATTTAGTGTTCTGTATTTGTTTAGTATTTCGTTATTCTTTCAGTTTTATATAAAAATTGTGACACAAATGTAGGCATACATTTTTTTCAACTACAAATATTAAGTATTTGCTTTATTTTTTATTATTTTAACACAGAAAAAATTAATACATTAGTGGAATGAATTTTGTAATAAATTGTATGATCGAACGTGACTTTTTTCCCAAACCATTTTCATTCGGAATATTAAAAGTTCATAATACATATATTTGTAATTTTTTGAATTTTTACTTTTTTTTTAAGAATATTCATGAAATATGTATTTGCATAAAAGTCCATTATTTACTATTCTGTTTACATAGTAACAGAATAGTAATCCTATATTAGCGAATTTCGTATAATAAAAAATAGAAATTTAAATGTTGAAAAACAAAATCTAAAACAGGAAATCATCAGCAAATAAATAGAAAAATAAAAATAAGTTTGAAATATTAAGTCTTCTAGATTATGTTTAAAAAAATAAAAATTAAAAAATTCATACCATTTAGGAACTTATTCTTAAATATTATTAACTTTTTCCTGTGAACAATCAATATAATAATGTTTAAAACTTTATTGACTATTGAAATTTTGGCGATTAAAAATAACCTGATTTAGAAAATGGTGGTTAGTGTATTTTATTTTCTCCTGTTCTGTATTTTGCTGAAAAAAATATGGTCACCGTAGACATACGGTTTGATGGTGGGTATATGAGATTATATACTCTCACTTGTTTTAGTTGTTTTAATAGTCCATGTGTGCGCATTAATTAAATTACATTTAAGCAACGGTATTTGATTCGATATAAAAATATACGAGAAAGCTACTTCAAATGCCTATATTTTTCAAACCGACTGAGATATTAACTTAGTTCATTTCGCAATGCATTGAAAATCATCTCTAATTTTAGGACAGTTTTTTTTTTTTTTTTTTGCAAAATTTTGAGTTTGGAAAGATTTTGCAAAAAAAAAAAAAATTAAAATAATTTTTTTAATTATCAGTGTATTTTCTGAAATATGTATTTGCCATAACTTTTTTAACATGCGCTGATAGTCCTTATAAATGTTTACTAATGGGTACTTATTTTATTTGAATATGGCTTAACCGGGATTTTTAACGATTTTTTAAATTTTATTATTTTAAACCGCTATAACTTTTTCCTGCATCATTGAAAATAATTAAGCTCAAAATTACGGAATTTTTGACACCCAATTCGAAAAGATTGCGGAATTTTTTTTTGAACATATTGTACTGAGATCAGACCTAGGATAAATGCATTAAATATGTTAATGCGTTAACAATTTTTTCACCATTAAAAAAATTAATGTTAATGCAAGTTTATTGCATTAACATTAACATGGGTACATTTAATGCATTAAATTTGCATTAACATTAAATATTTTTGAATTTAATGCATTAATTTTACATTAACATTAAATATTTTTGAATTTAATGCATTAATTTTACATTAATATTAAATAATAAGTAATTAAATTAATGCATTAATTTTTCCATTAACATTAAATAATAATTAATAAAATTATTGCATTAATTTTCCATTAGCATTAATGTATATAATAATTTATAAAAATAAAAATACAGCGCCAAAGACCTCGATCTAACTAAATTCAAGTAAAATTCAATGTGTTAAAGTCCTTTATAATTAGTCCTATACTCGATAATACATATCAGAAGAATAGTATCACTTCCCACGTATTCTTTTTTTTGTTTATTTTGTCACACTGTGCAATCATATACAACCTTAAATGTAAATATCATATTTAAATCTCACAAGTTTGAATGGAATTATTAGAATGGACTTTAACCCATTAAATTTTAATTGTATTTATTTAGATCGAGGTCTTTGGCGCTGTATTTTTTGTTTATCAATTTTTATATATATTAATGTTAATGGAAAATTAATGCATTAATTTTATTACATAATTAATGTTAATGTAAAATTAATGCATTAATTTCAGAAATACTTAATGTTAATGCAAAATTAATGCATTAATTTCAAAAATGTTAAAAATGTTAATGCAATATTTTTTACATTAAATTAATATTTTTTTAATTTAATGTTAATGCAAAATTGATGGAAATCGCCCAGGTCTGCTTTCAACAAACAAACAGACAGTCGGACGGACGGACAGACATGGCTATATCGTCTTAGAATTTAATAAGGACCCAAAATATATACACTTTTGTGGGTCTATGATGAATATTTCGATGTGTTACAAACGGAATGACAAATCAATATACCCCCATCTTTTTTGGTGGTGGGTATAAAAATTTGCAAGTATTTTGGTTGAATTAATCAAATAAATAATCAATTCAATCCCTGAGAGAAATTGAGCGAAGTAAACCCGGTTTTTATATAATTGAACTTGCTGGCTATTTTCAAGGGATGTAATACAATAGTGTTACTTAGTTAAATAAATGTGCGTCGCTTTGTGTTACTTTAGTTATTATGAGTTTTCGTGTCTATTCATGCTTCTAAAGGGATTTAATTTGGAGGAGGTTTATAAGTAACTATCGGTAAGTTGTTTTATTCAGAAAAAACTTTGTTGAAACAAGTTTTGTGGCAAAATTAGGGCCTGATTTTATACTTGATGTAGAAATTTTATTCTAATATTTTGTATGCTAATTAAACTACAAATCACAAAAATAACTGTACTTTTTCCTATGCATAAATATTTTATTTGACGCACAAAAATATCTACATAAATATATGAGCAATTTCATGTCAAGTGACCCAACTCAAAAAATCGATTTTGATGAAATTTGTACCATGTATTATTGTATAGTAGGGTGTCCCGTGGACCACTTTTTAGGAGAAATACCTCTAAAACGATGCGTTTCAATGTACTAAATACGAGAAAAATAAAAAACCATTTTTTGGAAAAGGTCCTCAGTTCCCTACCTGCGATTGAAAATCCTGATCTCAGTACAATATGTTCAAAAAAATTTTCCGCAATCTTTTCGAATTAGTTGTCAAAAATTCCGTAATTTTTTTCAATGATGCGCGAAAAAGTTATAGCGGTTTAAAATAATGAAATTTAAAAAATCGTTAAAAATCCGGGTTAAGCCATATTCAAATAAAATAAGTACCCATTAGTAAACATTTATAAGGACTATCAGCTCATGTTAAAATAGTTATGGCAAAATTCATATTTCAGAAGATACACTGATAATTAAAAAACTTATTTTAATTTTTTTTTTTTTGCAATTTCTTTTCAAACTCAAAATTTTGCAAGAAAAAAATCTAAAAAACTGTCCTAAAATTAGAGATGATTTTCAATGCATTGCAAATGAACTAAGTTAATATCTCAGTCGGTTTGAAAAATATAGGCATTTGAAGTAGCTTTCTCGTATATTTTTATATCGAATCAAATACCGTTGCTTAAATGTAATTTAATTAATGCGCACACATGAACTATTAAAACAACTAAAACAAGTGAGAGTATATAATCTCATATACCCACCATCAAACCGTATGCCAACGGTGACCATATTTTTTTCAGCAAAATACAGGAGAAAATAAAATACACTAACCACCATTTTCTAAATCAGGTTATTTTTTATAGCCAAAATTTCAATTGTCAATAAAGTTTTAAACATTATTATATTGATTGTTTATTATTACAGTGATTGTTAAAAAATGTTTGGAAATTTGGAAATTTTTTTATTTCTTGGTGAATGTGTATGTTTTCTGATGATTTCCTGTTTTAGATTTTGTTTTTCAACATTTAAATTTCTATTTTTTATTATACGAAATTCACTAATATAGGATTACTATTCTGTTACTATGTAAACAGAATAGTAAATAATGGACTTTTATGCAATTACATATTTCATGAATTTCGTTGAGAAAAAAAGTAAAAATTTAAAAAATTACAAATTCATATATTATGAACTTTTAATATTCCGAATGAAAATGGTTTGGGAAAAAAGTCACGTTCGATCATACAATTTATTACAAAATTCATTCCACTTATGTATTAATTTTCTGTAATAATATAATAATAAAAAATAAAGCAAATACTTAACATTTATAGTTGAAAAAACTGTATGCCTACATTTGTGTCAGAATTTTTATGTAAAACTGAAAAAAAAACGAAATACTAAACAAATACAGAACACTAAATGAAATACAGAACATTTTCACGTTTTTTAGCAAAGAATAATTTATACAGAACAAGGCTGTAAAATACAGTACTGTTCTGTATAATACAGAACGTCTGGTCACCGTACGTATGTCGTAAAAGGAATGCTTCCCTATAAACAATATATATAGGGGTCAGTCATATGCAGAATCTCATAAAAGTCAGTATAGAGGTTCTGGCTCGTAAGAAACATACTTACATATGTCGAATTTCATCTCAAAATGGCACTTTTAGCGAATCCTTGTAATTTAGAGATTATTTTATCAGTTTTAGAATTTTTTCAAAGAAAAATTCCAATTTCCTAAAATTTTTATGAAAACAAAGAAGCCTTATGCCTTCCATGTTTCGGCCTATTTGACCAACAAAAACCGATTTAAATTTAGTTGAAAATGTTAAAACTTACTATTTTTTAATGTAACTTAGGCCCTTTTGGGTTTCAGAAAAAACAAATTCTAAAGGGCGTAAGTTTCATATCCCCGTAAGTAAAACAAAAACCGCAAATTTTTCTTCAAATAATAATTTGTCAATAAGAAATAAGCTTAACTTGAGAAAATGTTGAACATTTTTGGTTTATTTATCATTTTAGACGGTTTTTTGCTTCTCCTGAAAAATTTGTTCAATGTGACTTAGGGCTTTTTGGATTTCATGTGACGATTTGTATCCACACAAAAATCGTCATAACTGAGTTTTATTTAAGTTTTGCTTAAATATTTACAATTCACTTCAAATATAATATAAATATAAATTTATTTGCCAAACTTCAGGAGGATCGTCAGTAAAATGCATAAAAATATGTAGAATTAAAGTAAAATTCGACGTTACATTATATGTATATACTCATTTTTACACGTAATGTATAAAATCTTTATAAAATTCAATTACATTTGCATTTTTCTCTTTTTTTGGAAAAGAAATATGTTTTTAGGTTAAGTTAGATTATTTTAGTTTTTTTCGTTAATCGCAGCTGAATTTAGTTAAAATTCTTTTCAATGTTGAAATGTTGAATTTTTCATCAAGAATCCAAACTTTGCAAAAACCATTTTCGATACGGAAATCAATAAAATTTTCCACTGTGCATTGGTGTACCATTGTACTTTTGAGGATTGAATACAATTGCACCAATTTTGCCAACCCTGAATAGTACTAACCTTGGTGCAAATTTCAGCCAAATCGATTTTTTGAGTTTGATCACTTAACACTAAATTGCCTATGTGTATATTGGAAAATCTCAGGAATTTGATGGATTAATATATCCCAGCAAAAAAGTGAGGAAAAAGAAATATAATTTTCACATTTTTTTTACATTAGCGTGTCATTGGAGGGATGTTGTTCAATTTTGAAAACTTTGAACTACATCTAATTATTATTTATTTTTAGAAGCAGTAAAAATTCGATATTTTGATGCCAAAAATAAACCACATTCTTTCAATGACATGTTTATATAAATTTCATTGGTTTTTCATCAAAGTTTGATGTATGTACTTCGAATATATTATTTGTAGTGACTTTTCTACATCTCTTTCCCGCTTTTAACTGGGTTTTTATTTGTAAGGATCTGTTTGGTTTTTAAAAGTGAAAAATATGTAGTCGCATTTTTGGATGTGATTAAGATGTCGTTTGTAAAGTATGACATAATTTTTTTTTGCTGGGTTGTCAATTATTCGTGTTTAAAATTATTCGAATAATTTGCAAAATTTTTTTCATTCGAGTAGTCGATTAAATTTTAAAAATTATTCGATTATTCGAACGAATAACGAATAAAAGTTTTTATTCGAATAATTTAATAAAATATAAATAAAACTTGCCAAACACCTACAAAATACGTGTAAAAACGGTTTTTCGTACATTAATGCAATTATAAGTCAGTAACTTAGTTGAATCTCAACCTATTTTAAATTTCTCAACGGATTTAAAAGTCGAACCTGAGGCCTCTATAAAGATATATATATACGATGTGCATTTTATCCGCTAAAATATTTTTCATATTAGTTTCATACCGTTTTCAAAATATTGCGTATATTTTTATAAACTATTTATCTAAGAACCGTACTATTTATTAATGTATTAGAAAACTAGGTATATTCTGGGTAAAACGTAACTTGGTTTTTATTGACTAAGTTATTGATCTTTTTCTTAATACAAAGTTATAATAACTTATTTTCTTAAAGATACTACGAACCTAAATCTAATACTTAAAGAACCAAATTAATTAATTTTTATATGTTTTACTTATTGCAAACAATAAAAAATGCAGAGAATCTCTTTAAAAACTGGAAGCATTGTATTTTTAACATTGCAAAACATAAATTGCAAAAACTAGTAAACGTTTTGTTTCAATTATAATAGATCTTTAAATTTGTTTTACAAAATATTAATGTAATTCTTTGTTCAAACTCGGATGCAAAGGTGCTGAAGCAAGGTCGTGGCAACATATACCTGCATCTGTTTACCTGCCTTTCGATTCTCCGACACTACCACCAACGTCGGAGCTGATGAAACTGGTCGAAGAGGCACAAAGGAAAAATAAGAAAATTGTAATAGGTTGTGATGCCAACTTCCACCATGTAGCTTGGGGTAGTACAAACACCAATCGCAGGGGACAAGCC